>NC_092336.1:394667500-394967500 GCF_046630445.1 Rutidosis leptorrhynchoides | reverse complement strand
TCCTAACTATTATTACTTAATCATTAAGCATGCAAATAGAGTTTTAGAACAAGGCAGCAACAAACAAACAAAAAAACAATCACAGAAACATAATCATACAGTTCTGAAAAAAACTAGAAACTGTACAATTCGACACAGGAAGTCACGGCTAAGTGAGATCCAGTCGGAAATTAAGATACTCACAGCCAGCGGCTTCATCTTTAATTCTTAAACAGATTTAGTTTTCATCCCAGTAACCATATGAACGTCTAGTTCATAGTTGGAGATGAACAAAAACATAAAAACAGTAAAGTAAACTTTAAATAAGACATACGGGAATATAAAAGATAATGTACCTTAATTAGGTAAAAAGAAACTTGAATTGAATGAAATATTTCTTGATTACAACTTGAAAAATAAACTAAAATCTAAAAGAATTCGTAACTTTTCGTGGCTAACCCTAAAACTGAATACATATATGAAACTGGAAAATTCATCATCTATTTATAGGGTTGGAAAACTAAATTCTAGCCGGCGGCTAAAATAGGTTTAGCTGGCGGCTAAACCTTAAGTCGATTAATGTTCTGCGCGTTTTACTTGTTCTTCATGCTCAAGAAACCGCCTTTGTGCAAGTCTAGCCGGCTACTTATTATGATCTAGCCGGAGGCTTTGTCTTTAATAATTCGAAACAGATTTGCTTCCTTATTTAATTGACTGGGGCATTACGTACAAGAATCTTTAATCTAGCCAGCAGCTTAAGGTGATAGAGCCAGCGGCTAACCTTGTATTTTTCTTGGACTTCAAGTTCTTCGATTTCTTGCTTGATTTTGGAACTTTCTGGAATTTCTTCACTCTAGCCAGTGGCTTTGTTTCATCCCAACCGACGGCTTCACTGTATTTTCTGCTTTTCCTGTTTTTATCCTGTTTAATCACATTCACTAAACAAACATATCAAAATACCTTTTTTACAATTTTTTTTGTAACTTTTATATGTAAAAGTATCTAAAATGATGTTTACATACCAAGATAACGCCTTAAAATGTTTATAAAAATATGTATAATTTAAGCGTTATGAATGTTTATATAAAGAGTAAAGCGTTACAGATAAAAACCTAAAAGTTTACCAAAATCGCCCGAGATCGCAGTGATTCTTGGAGTATCCTCCGAATTAAAGCTTGACTAACTACTAACTACTAAAATGAATATGTTTTTTAATTAAAAGTGAAATTGAAGTGTGAAAGTTGTTGTGAAAATGGAGAAAAAAAGCTCTTTAAATAGGCACATTTTAGCCCTGGTAGGCCGTGGGCCAAGGCCGAATCTGCTGGTGAACCGTGTGCCATGGGCGTGGGCTGGAAACTCTAGAAAGCCGTATGGTTGTGGCAGGCCGTGGAACATGATTGTGGGCATGCTTGGTCAGGTTAGTTGTCTGGATCGTAATTTGGTGTTTTGAGGTCGTAACTTGATCTTCACTGTTTTCGCTCTAGATTCTTCGTGTTAAGTCTGATTTTTTCAATTCTTCTTGCATTGTCTTCGTAATCACTTAATCTACAAAATTAAGAGAATAAATGCTTAAATTGGCGATAAAGTTTATATCTTTATTGATTTGGTGCTTAATATTGAGTGTAAAAACACGACTTTTTCACCGATATTATAGACATTCTTTGGTGAAGACGAATGGAACTTCCTTCCTAAGAAGGTGAGTAATAGGTCTCGTGATTTGAGAAAAATCCTTGATGAAGCGTCGGTAGAATCCAGCATTTTCGAGGAAGCGTCGTAGGGCTTTCACGATGGTAGATGGAGGTAGTTTAGCTATGTTCTCCAATTTAGCCTTGTCCACCTCTATTCCAGATTTGGAAATCAGAATATTCCTTCTTTAACCATGAAGTAAAATTTCTCCTAATTTAGAACTAGGTTTGATTCTTCACATCGGGTGAGCATCTTGTCAAGATTAAAAAGGCATGAATCAAAGGTACTTCCACAGAGAGAAAAGTTATCCATGAAGACTTCCATACAATGTTAAATCATGTCGTGGAAGATTTCTACCATGCATCGCTGAAATGTGGTTGGTGCATTGCATAGCCAAAATGGCATGTGGCGGTAAGCTAACGTTCTGTAAGGACATGTGAATTTTGTTTTATGTTGGTCCTTTGGGTTGAGGGGGATCTAATAAATAGCTAGAAAAACCGTCGAGGAAAGAGTAGAATTCGTTTCTTGACAATCTTTTCAACATTTGATCGAAAAATTGGAGAGGAAAATGATCTTTTCGAGTTGCATCGTTTAGTATACTGATGTTATGCGAGGTGTATACGAAAATACTATTAATTTTTACAAGGAAATACTATTAAATACGATACAAATTTACACAAGTTTTATTTATTTATATAGATATGGGATATACCTAAACCTTGCTACAACATGTACCTAATCGTAGAGTAGTATAGTTTTTAGTAAGTCCGGTTCGTTCCACAGGGAGACGACTTATTTTACACTATATTTTTAAACAATTATATTTGTACAAAATATATTATATATAGTAATAATATATAAAAGGGGGTTTACCGTTTAATGACCGGTTTGTCGATTTTAAAACTTAAGCGTAAATATAAATGACAATAATTAAAGTGCGTAAAATAAATAACAATATAATAATTATGCTTATTTAAACTTCCGTAACCATGATGTTTGACGTTTTGATTATTTATTACCCTGGGTTAATTGTCCTTTGTCCTGGATGTAATTGAAACCAATCTGGGTTTTGCCCATAATAGTTCATCGGTCATAATTATAAAATGCTCGGCAAATTTAACCTTATACCCGAAGTCAAATATTCCAACTAATTGGGGATTCGAACTGTAACAAGGTCTTAATACTTTGTTTAATCAATACACCAGGTTATCGACTGTGTGTAATCCAAGGTTTTAATACTTTGTTAACAATTACACCAATTACCCTTGAATGTAATCCACCCCTGTTTTAATGAGTCCATTAACTATTAATCCATTCCCGTGTCCGGTCAAATGAACAATAATTCGTACATATAAATATCCCGCCCATCGTGTCCTATTAAGCGTATGTGGTTATATATAGATACGTCAAATCATAACCTTTATATTAAATTAACGAGGTATTGTTAATTTAATATAAAGCCCATTAATAGCCCATAGTCTAATTTCCACAAGTGTCATTCTTTTGTCCAAACCCCAATTATGGTACAAAGCCCAATAACCCCATCTTAATATTTAGCCTAACATCACGATTACTTCGGCTCAAATAAGCATAATAATAACTTAGTTACAAGACATTAATTTAAAAAGGAAAAACATAGCTTACATTGATTATTTATCGCGTAGCTTTACACAGACAGAACTTCGACTTTAAAACCCGTAAAATAACTTTTCATAACCCAAACTAATCTAATATAAAACTACACTATACTATATATATATATATATATATATATATATATATATATATATATATATATATATATATATATTATATCTATTACAGAGGGAGTATATATTTATTTGTGTATATTTCGGCCAGAATTCTGTGGCTTTTATAGACCTGACCAAACTTTTGGGGCCATGCGATCGCATGGCTCCCCTTTGTTATTTCCATGCGATCGCATGGCATAGAAATCCAGCTCACATTTCCTTGGACACTAGCTTGTCGACATGATATATAAATATATATAATATATATATAATTTATATAATTATATATATATATATATATATATATATATATATATATATATATTATATTCTTGTGCATAGTAGACTTGTAATTTTTGGTCCGTTGAGTCGGGCGTTGATAGTTGGCTCAGGTCCCGATTCCGGATTTTCAAACGTCCTTTCGTACGATTTAATATCTTGTACTTTGCGTTTTACAATTTGTAATTTGCACAAAAAATTATTTTCCTTAACTCCCAAAATCTGCGCAAGTCTTTTAACTCAATTTTTGGGACGCTTTTGAGTGCACTATGGCTTTAAGGACCCTTTTCCAGTTTTAGGACGCTTTTTCTTCAATTCTTTAATCTTCGAGCTTTTCGTTTCGTAACTTGTACTCTTGTCAATTTTAGACGTTTCTCATCATTAATTTGAACCACTAGAATTGTATCTTGTACATTTGAGCTTTTTGGACGTTTTTGTCTTCGACTCTTCATTTTCGCCTTTTGTCTTTGCACTTATTTATTATAAACGAATATCACTTGGAAATAGAACAATTGCAACTGAAAACTTTACATATCGAAAGGATATTGATACTAAATATATGTTTATTTGGAGCACTATCAAATATCCCCACACTTGAACGTTGCTTGTCCTCAAGCAATACATAATTTGAAATTAAATTACACGAATCACTTCTTTATTCTTCACACTTTATACATAAGTGATTTTGATACGGCGGTATAAACAATGGTAGTAACGATGTGGTTTATAGTACCACATGACTATGAAAATTTAGATCCTTTAAGGAAATTGGATCTTTATGAAAACATTTGATCTTTTTGAAAATTCAATCTAGATTTTACCCTAGATAAGTTTTCCGGAATAACCCTTCACCGGTGTTTGCAAAATATTTTTGTGGGTTTTGTGGGTTTCAGATTTTAAAATTTTAGCTCAAAACTTGCGGTTTTGTGTCACCCACTTGCTAACCTTGTATTAGGAAAGCACACGTCCAGTATACTTGCTCCGTATATTACCTTTCGGTAAACTACCGTTCTGTTGTAAAGGAAAGCGTTGAACAAGCAACTGTTAAGGCAATGTCCCTTGACATGCTTTTAATTATGGTCTATAACGTGTCGAATACAATTACTATCCTTTGTAGGAGCAATAGTAAAGATCGTCCTATAGTTTTTTGGTCTGGCACAAGGTCCTGTCTTCGACCATGCTATGCAACCACCGTTCTTACGATTGACACCTGATTTGGTTCAGGTGACCTAATGAATTCCAGGTGAATTCCTAGGATTTTACGTTCAAAGGTAATGAACGCATTAAAAATGGGTTTTCAGAAAACAAATCGGTTTGTAATTTTGATCAAAGTATTTTCTCGTTCAAGCTCGAGTTTAGATATCATTGAATTCCTTGAGTTGGTAATTCTCAATCTTTAAAGTCAATCTCTAGGATTGAGTAATATCAGGCTTAAAAGATGATTTTTGATATTTAAGGAGATTATCCTTTCTGGGGGTCTGATTCATTAGTCTTATCAAGCTAATTTGCACGGTGCCCTTCCCATTTTACGAGACAGATCCTCTCATGGTTAGGATAAGTCTGACCACTTGGCGACCCTGTTTGATGCTGAGGTCCGTGGATTTCCTGCTGATTTTAGAGATGACTTTTCTAGATTTTTCGTCAACCTACAGCTGGTCTGGACGACAACTTCTTGACCTAAATCAAGAAGCGCGTGTCTTTTTTGGAAGACTTTACTTCTTTTTAATGATGGAATTGATTCATCGTGCAGATCCATCTTTCTTATAAATATATTACAGTAATTCGGGTAAAACTGATTAAATTAGTCCAAAACAAAAGCACCTGTAATAACTTTACAGAAACATGTGATAGATAGTTTTTAATTGAATAACTTGGTACATTCTCCCCACACTTGGTTTTTTTCATGCGTCTTTTTATATCTTAATAAATAAATTCAAGCGTTTTAGTTGTTTCTCAATTTATGTCCTTTCCGAGGTAACGATAATTTCGGTATTAACACCTAGTTTTCATCGTTCATAAATATGTATAAACATGATTTTGAATTCAATTAGTTGAAAATTTTTAAAATTTTCATAAAATTTAGAAAATAAACCAAGTATAAACCCGAGAGAACGAATATCCCCATACTTGAGATTATGCAATGCCCTCATTTGCATGAAATCAGACTATAATTATAAATTTACGAGGGTGATAAGTGTACAAAAGTGATTAAAAATACTCAGTTTGTAATTACAAAGCTCGTCGAATGATAGATGGCACGCCTCATCGTTCATTCCATCTTGTTTTATCACACATGTTTTTCTTCAAAAACGGTTGCTTTTCTGAACTGTTTGCTAATTTTTGAAAATGCGTCTTTTACCCTAATCATCATGCATTTTTATTAACGAGTTATGCACTAACCCGAACCCCTAATTTAACGTTAAGTGGGGTTAGACTTCCCCACACTTAGCTGAAGACATGTGAAGTCGGTAGAATAAGTTCCACGAATTAAAATAGTGAGCCAGTTATTTATATCTCGGGTGGTGTATGATATATCAATGGGTTTAAAGTTTAGACTCACCCGATCGTCACTACTTAATTCTTTTTTATGTGTAGCTTTTAGTAAATGGATATGTTTCTTTTCTGGTTCTTGGTCAAATGGATCGATATACACCGACATACATATTATAGGGTGGACAATTCCTAACATTTCCTTCCTTTTATTCTCGGGATCAAAGTTTTCACCTCTATTACCCAATTGGGTGAAATCCGAGGTGTCATTATCTATTACAGCTCGTAGTTCATCTTCGGTAGATGACTCGTCTATTGAGAATATTGGGTTGGAAGGTTGTGGCTGGATTGAAGCAAATTCTTTTTCATTAACGGTCCTTATCGGTTCCTCCACTTTGGTCTCGGGGGTAAAATTTTCAACGTTATCGTTTTCCCAAGAGTACCAATTTGTCACCCTTACTTCTTCTTCATCCATTGATGGATCGACGATTTCGTCGGTAGAGGCTAATGTGTCGATATGTTGTGAAATTGGTAAGACTGAATAAAAAGTATCATCGGGATAGTTGGTGATTTCGGAGCTCTCGAATTCATCAAAATTTGATGATATGAGATTTTCTTGCACACGACTCCTCAGATCAACAGGTGTGTAATCTGATAGAGTTTCAGCTTGCCTATTTACAAACTCTCTCATTTGTTCATTTTGAGCATCAAGTTCTTCGAGTTTGATTTTCATATAATCTAAAGAATTTTCAGGCACATGATTTTCCTCGTCTTCTGGTTGTTGAGTTAGGATATATTCTTGGGAATAATCCCAATTAGAATTGTATTCCTCATAATCATTCCATTCAGGTTCTATGGGTGCATAATTTTCCATAGGAACGTAATAATAACATTCCCATGTTGAGTGATAATCTCCACAGATTTCACAACCAGTTATTGTTTCGTCATTCGTGATCCAAGATTGACCGAACGAATTGTCATCAACACCCATTTGAGAGTATTGATTAAATTGATTTCGGATGTCATAAAGAGTTTCCAAAATATTCTCGAGATTTTCCATAATGCGCTTATTACCAAATTTTAGCTACAATGTGGTGCATTTACTTAATTATCCTATTAGTTATAAAAATAAAAATTATATAAGTTATCAAATTAATAGACTTTTCTGCTTTTGCCCACGTTTCGAATAGCCAATAGATGCAGCAGGGAGCCAGAACCCTTTAAATCGGAAGCTCACAACTCAGCCACTAACAAATCCAACTATTACTACGAAGCAGAAAATTTGGATGTCTATCAATTTAACCGCTTAAAATAATTTTTCGTTTGGAAAATAAAAATCTATGTCCTAAAAACTAGCGTGTCGAGAAATAAGAAAGAAAAAGATTACGCGTAGAAAAACGTCGAAAAATAAAAATAAGAAAGAAAAACGTCGAAACTTAAAAGTCTAAAAACTAAATCTAAAAAGTTGCGCCTAAAGGTCTAAAGCTTAAAAAAAATTCTATATCCAAAACGGCAATTACTTAAAAAGGTACTAAAATATTAAAACGGCGTCGCAAAATTTTAAAGCACCTAAATCTTAGTCTAAAGAAAAAGCACTTAAGAGATTTTACGGCAAAGCCTAAAAATCTAGAAATATAAAATAGGCTACGGCAAAATACTAGTCTTAAAACTAATTACGAACGATAAAGATACAAATATTACGAATAAACGATAAAAATATAAATTATAATTAAAATGATAAAAATACAAATTTTATAAACATATTATTATTATATAAAAATATTAATCTATATATTTAATAATAATAAATAAACTTAAAATTACAAATTAAATATCAAAACAAACTTAAACTAATTAATATTATAATTAAACCCTAATTTAATTAATAATAAAATTATAAACCCTAACTGCATTTAATGCTCGAGTCAGACCTGTCAGGGCAGGCCATGCGATCGCATGGTGTTGAGGCTTCTGGCTCATGTGATCGCATGGGCCTGTAAGTCCAGTTTTTTTTTAATAACTTTATATTGTTTTTCTAAAAATATATATAAATATATTTATACAAAAATAAATTAAAAATATTGCGTTTCGACGACTCTCCGACAGCGGCGCCAAAAACTTGATGTTATGCAAGGTGTATACGAAAATACTATTAATTTTTATAAGGAAATACTATTAAATACGATACAATTTTACACAAGTTTTATTTATTTATATAGATATGGGATATACCTAAATCTTGCTACAACACTATAGGCAGTGTACCTAATTGTAGAGTAGTATAGTTTTTAATAAGTCCGGTTCGTTCCACAGAGAGACGAATTATTTTACACTATATTTTTAAACAATTATATTTGTACAAAATATATTATATATAGTAATAATATATAAAAGGGGGTTTACCGTTTAATGACCGGTTTGTCGATTTTAAAACTTAAGCGTAAATATAAATGACAATAATTAAAGTGCGTAAAATAAATAACAATATAATAATTATGCTTATTTAAACTTCCGTAACCATGATGTTTGATGTTTTGATTATTTATTACCCTGGGTTAATTGTCCTTTGTCCTGGATGTAATTGAAACCTATCTGGGTTTTGCCCATAATAGTTAATCGGTCATAATTATAAAATACTCGGCAAATTTAACCTTATACCCGAAGTCAAATATTCCAACTAATTGGGGATTCGAACTGTAACAAGGTCTTAATACTTTGTTTAATGAATACACCAGGTTATCGACTGTGTGTAATCCAAGGTTTTAATACTTTGTTAACAATTACACCAATTACCCTTGAATGTAATCCACCCCTGTTTTAATGAGTCCATTAACTATTAATTCATCCCCGTGTCCGGTCAAATGAACAATAATTCGTACTTATAAATATCCCGCCCATCATGTCCGATTAAGCGTATGTGGTTATATATAGATACGTCAAATCATAACCTTTATATTAAATTAACGAGGTATCGTTAATTTAATATAAAGCCCATTAATAGCCCATAGTCTAATTTCCACAAGTGTCATTCTTTTGTCCAAACCCCAATTATGGTACAAAGCCCAATAACCCCATCTTAATATTTTTCCTAACATCACGATTACTTTGGCTCAAATAAGCATAATAATAACTTAGTTACAAGACATTAATTTAAAAAGGAAAAACATAGCTTACATTGATTATTTATCGCGTAGCTTTACGCAGACAGAACTTCGACTTTAAAACCCGTAAAATAACCTTTTCATAACCCAAACTATTCTAATATAAAACTACACTATACTATATAATATATATATATATATATATATATATATATATATATATATATATATATATATATATATATATATATATATATATATATTATATCTATTACAGAGGGATTATATATTTATTTGTGTATATTTCGACCAGAATTCTGTGGCTTTTATAGACCTGACCAAACTTTTGGGGCCATGCGATCGCATGGCTCCCCTTTGTTATTTCCATGCGATCGCATGGCATAGAAATCCAGCTCACATTGCCTTGGACACTAGCTTGTCGACATGATATATAAATATATATAATATATATATATATAATTTATATAATTATATATATATATATATATATATATATATATATATATTATATTCTTGTGCATAGTAGACTTGTAATTTTTGGTCCGTTGAGTCGGGCGTTGATAGTTGGCTCAGGTCCCGGTTCCGGATTTTCGAACGTCCTTTCGTACGATTTAATATCTTGTACTTTGCGTTTTGCAATTTGTAATTTGCACAAAAAATTATTTTCCTTAACTCCCAAAATCCGCGCAAGTCTTTTAACTCAATTTTTGGGACGCTTTTGAGTGCACTATGGCTTTAAGGACCCTTTTCCAGTTTTAGGACGCTTTTTCTTCAATTCTTTAATCTTCGTGCTTTTCGTTTCCTAACTTGTATTCTTGTCAATTTTAGACGTTTCTCATCATTAATTTGAACCACTTGAATTGTATCTTGTACATTTGAGCTTTTTGGACGTTTTTATCTTCGAATCTTCGTTTTCGCCTTTTGTCTTTGCACTTATTTATTATAAATGAATATCACTTGGAAATAGAACAATTGCAACTGAAAACTTTACATATCGAAAGGATATTGATACTAAATATATGTTTATTTGGAGCACTATCAAATATCCCCACACTTGAACGTTGCTTGTCCTCAAGTAATACAGAATTTGAAATTAAATTACACGAATCACTTCTTTATTCTTCACACTTTATACATAAGTGATTTTGATACGGCGGTATAAACAATGGTAGTAACGATGTGGTTTACAGTCTCACATGACTATGAAAATTTAGATCCTTTAAGGAAATTGGATCTTTATGAAAACATTTGATCTTTTTGAAAATTCAATCTAGATTTTACCCTACATAAGTTTTCCGGAATAACCCTTCACCGGTGTTTGCAAAATATTTTTGTGGGTTTTGTGGGTTTCAGATTTTAAAATTTTAGCTCAAAACTTGCGGTTTTGTGTCACCCACTTGCTAACCTTGTATTAGGAAAGCACACGTCCAGTATACTTGCTCCGTATATTACCTTTCGGTAAACTACCGTTCGGTTGTAAAGGAAAGCGTTGAACAAGCAACTGTTAAGGCAATGTCCCTTGACATGCTTTTAATTATGGTCTATAACGTGTCGAATACAATTACTATCCTTTGTAGGAGCAATAGTAAAGATCGTCCTATAGTTTTTTGGTCTGGCACAAGGTCCTGTCTTCGACCATGCTATGCAACCACCGTTCTTACGGTTGACACCCGATTTGGTTCAGGTGACCTAATGAATTCCAGGTGAATTCCTAGGATTTTACGTTCAAAGGTAATGAGCGCATTAAAAATGGGTTTTCAGAAAACAAATCGGTTTGTAATTTTGATCAAAGTATTTTCTCGTTCAAGCTCGAGTTTAGATATTATTGAATTCCATGAGTTGGTAATTCTCAATCTTTAAAGTCAATCTCTAGGATTGAGTAATATCAGGCTTAAAAGCTGATTTTTGATCTTTAAGGAGATTATCCTTTCTGGGGGTCTGATTCATTAGTCTTATCAAGCTAATTTGTACGGCGCCCTCCCCATTTTACGAGACAGATCCTCTCATGGTTAGGATAAGTCTCACCACTTGGCGACCCTGTTTGATGCTGAGGTCCGTGGATTTCCTGCTGATTTTAGAGATGACTTTTCTAGATTTTTCGTCAACCTACAGCTGGTCTGGACGAAAACTTCTTGACCTAAATCAAGAAGCACGTGTCTTTTTCGGAAGACTTTACTTCCTTTTAATGATGGAATTGATTCATCGTGCAGATCCATCTTTCTTATAAATATATTACAGTAATTCGGGTAAAACTGATTAAATTAGTCCAAAACAAAAGCACCTGTAATAACTTTACAGAAACATGTGATAGATAGTTTTTAATTGAATAACTTGGTACATTCTCCCCACACTTGGTTTTTTTCATGCGTCTTTTTATATCTTAATAAATAAATTCAAGCGTTTTAGTTGTTTCTCAATTTATGTCCTTTCCGAGGTAACGATAATTTCGGTATTAACACCTAGTTTTCATCGTTCATAAATATGTATAAACATGATTTTGAATTCATTTAGTTGAAAATTTTTAAAATTTTCATAAAATTTAGAAAATAAACCAAGTATAAACCCGAGAGAACGAATATCCCCACACTTGAGATTATGCAATGCCCTCATTTGCATGAAATCAGACTATAATTATAAATTTACGAGGGTGATAAGTGTACAAAAGTGATTAAAAATACCCAGTTTGTAATTACAAAGCTCGTCGAATGATAGATGGCACGCCTCATCGTTCATTCCTTCTTGTTTTATCACACATGTTTTTCTTCAAAAACGGTTGCTTTTCTGAACTGTTTGCTAATTTTTGAAAATGCGTCTTTTACCCTAATCATCATGCATTTTTATTAACGAGTTATGCACTAACCCGAACCCCTAATTTAACGTTAAGTGGGGTTAGACTTCCCCACACTTAGCTAATGACATGTGAAGTCGGTAGAATAAGGTCCACGACTCTAACCGCAATCAATCGAGCACTAGACATTAATACACTATGTAATTAAAAGAAAAACTGATCTAGAAAGATTAGGGTTATGAATTATACCTTAAAAACACAATTAACTTATACTACCGCGTAGAGAATGAAGCGAGGAACAACGTTTATGTTGAAGGTTTCTTCTAATTTCAAGTTGATGCTGGTGTTTTGGTGATGATGGTGATCAACGATGAGCAAGAGAGGGCAGGGGAGAGGCTACCAGTAAATTGTTTTTAGGTTTAGGGATAAGTGTAAGTGATTAATTCTATTTATACTCTAGAATTAGGGCCTAACTTAATCACTAATGACCCAATAAGCCAAAATTAAGTCCATAAGGGTGTTATGGGATGGGGTTTGGCCGATGACCCATCTAGGGGTGTTCCTGGGCTCATTTGTCTAATAGCTTGTACACGCGTGGTCCGTTTCGAGTGTCGTTAACCGTACCGGGTCTTCAGAACGTTAACTAGTCATTGAAACGAAATCATCGGGTTTAATTCATTAAATAATTAATAAATTAATTAAGTTTTTCGTAAAGTCGATAATTATTAAAAATATTTATTTTATCGTTTTTATAGAGTTCCGTAAACTGTAAAGCTTTCTAGGCGATTATCTTAATCGTGTCATTTTCTAAGTATTTCGTTATCCGAAACAAGTTCACTAATTAATATAACAATATTAATTTAAGTAATCCACTAGGATCATGTATGCATTTGATTCAATTAAACACACAAATTTCTAAGTAATCACCGTTAAATATTTAACGGACATGTAACGATAGTAACGGAAAAAGTAGGGTTGTTACATTACCCACATGTTATTAAAAATTTCGTACCGTAATTTTAGTACACGTCCGTCGTAGTCATCTCTTCAGGAAACAGTTGCGGATACTTTTGTCTCATCTGATCTTCACGCTCCCACGTGAATTCTGGTCCTCTACGGGCGTTCCATCGAACTTTAACTATCAGGATTCTGCTTTGTTTGAGCCGCTTGACCTCACGATCCATGATCTCAACTGGTTCTTCAACAAAATGAAGCTTGGGATCAACTTGTATCTTTTCCAAAGGTATAACCAAACTTTCGTCCGATAAGCTTTTCTTCAAGTTAAAACATGGAAAGTGTCATGAATTTCGCTGAGTTCTTGCGGTAGTTTCAGTCTGTACGCTACCGGTCCAATTCTTTCAGTAATCTCAAATGGTCCAATAAATCTCGGACTTAGCTTGCCTCATTTACCAAAATGCACTACACCCTTCCAGGGTGATACTTTGAGCATAACTTTGTCTCCAACCTGAAATTCTAAATCTCGCCTTCTAACGTCGGCGTAATTCTTTTGAAGACTTCAAGCCATCTTCAGCCTCTCTTGAATCTGTACGATCCTCTCAGTTGTTTCATGTATAATCTCAAGACCAGTCAATTGACTATCCCCTAACTCAGTCCAACATACGGGTGATCTACACTTCCTGCCATAAAGTGCTTCAAAAGGCGCGGCCTTTATGCTTGCGTGATAACTGTGTTGTATGAAAATTCTACCAGTGGTAGATGTCTATCCCATCCATTTCCAAAATCAATAACACGTGATCTCAACATGTCTTCTAATGTTTGGATGGTTCTCTCGCTTTGGTCATCAGTTTGAGGGTGATACGTTGTACTCATGTCTAAACGGGTTCCCATTGCCTCTTGCAAAGTTTGCCAGAATCTAGATGTAAATCTGCTGTCTCTGTCAGAAATAATGGATATCAGCACTCCATGCCGGGAAAACACTTCCCTTATGTAGATCTGTGCCAACTTCTCCATCTTATCCGTCTCCTTAATTGGTAGAAAATGAGCTGACTTAGTGAGATGATCAATAATAACCTAAATCGTATCGTGACCTCCCACAGTCTTAGATAACTTAGTAATGAAATCCATAGTAATACATTCCCATTTCCACTAGGGAATCTCTGGTTGTGTCAGCAGTCCTGACGGTTTCTGATGTTCTGCCTTGACTTTAGCACACGTCAAGCACTTACGAACATAGGTTGCAATATTTGCTTTCATATTAGGCCACCAGTACAGTGCCTTAAGATCTTGATACATCTTGTCGGATCCAGGGTGAATATAATATCTTGTCTTGTGTGCCTCATCTAGCATTAGTTCCCTTAATTCACCAAACTTCGGTACCCAAATTCTGTCTACGAAGTATCGGGTTCCATCTTCTCGGACAACAAATTACTTATCCAGTCCTCTAACCGATTCAGTAGCAATGTTCCCTTCCTTCAATGCCTCAAGTTGTGCATCGCGTATCTGAGAAGTAAGGTTCGTTTGGACAGTCATATTCAGCGCTCAAACTCGGAGAGGTTTAGCCTTCTCTTTTCTACTCAAGGCATCTTTAACGACGTTAGCCTTGCTAGGATGATAGTGGATCTCGCAGTTGTAATCATTCAATAGCTCTACCCAATGTCTCTGCCTCATATTAAGTTGTTTCTGGTTTAAGATATGTTGCAAACTCTTGTAATCGGTGAAAACAGTAAACTTAGTACCATACAAGTAATTTCTCCACATCTTCAGTACAAAGACTACAGCACCAAGTTCCAAATCATGTGCAATGTAATTATGTTCATGTACCTTCAGTTATCGTGATCCATAGGCAATCACTTTCTTACGTTGCATTAACACGCAACCAAAACCCTGTCGTGAAGCATCACAGTAAATCACAAAATCTTCATTCCCTTCTGGTAAAGAAAAATCGGAGCAGTCGTCAATTTCCGTTTCAATAACTGAAATGCAGACTCATGTTGCTCAGTCCACTCATACTTCTTACCCTTGTGAGTCAATGTTGTTAACGATCGGGCAATAGTAGAAAATTTCTCAATGAATCTTCTATAATAATCGGCGAGACCTAAAAATTGTCGAATCTGTGTTGGCGACTTAGGTGTCTCCCATTTCTTGACCGTTTCTATCTTCGCAGGATCAACTTGAATACCATTGACACCTACGATACGACTCAAAAATTGAACTTCTTCCAGCCCGAAGTCACACTTCAAAATTTTACATACAACTGCTCTTTCCTGAGCATCTCAAGTAGCAAACGGAGATGTTGTTCATGTTCTTCCTCATTCTTAGAATATACCAGAATATTATCAATAAACACAATAACAAACTTATCCAGATATGGATTACATACACGGTTCATGAGATCTATGAACACAGCCGGTGCGTTCGTCAATCCGAACGACATTACGGTAAATTCATGATGTCCATAGCATGTTCGAAATGCTGTCTTTGGTATATCTGTCTCCTTTACTCTCATCTGATGGTAACCTGACCTCAGATCGATCTTAGAGTAACATCCTGATCCTTTCAACTAATCAAACAAATCATCAATCCTCAGCAACGGATATTTATTCTTGATAGTTAGCTTATTTAGTTCCCTATAATCGATACAGAGTCTCATTGATCCATCCTTTTTCTTAACAAAAAGAACCGGAGATCCCCATGGTGAAGAACTCGGGCGAATGAATCCTTTATCTAAAAGCTCTTGTAACTGACTAGACAGCTTTTGTAATTCTGAAGGTGCAAGCCTTTACGGTGCGCGCGCCACAGGTGCCACTCCAGGCATTAAGTCAATCTGGAATTCTACATCTCTATGTGGTAGCAATCCGGGTAACTCGTTCGGAAAAATATCGGAAAAGTCTCTAACGATCAGCACATCTTCGAGTTTCTTGCCTTCAGATTCAGTTTTGCTCACGTGAACTAGCATAGCAAGACAACCCTTTCTTATGTGTTTCTGCGCCTTCAAATAATTGACGAAGTGTAACGGTGTATTGCTTCGCTCTCCATACACCATTAGAGGCTCATCTTCGGTAACAGGTATGTGAATCGCTTTCTCGTCGCAAACGATGTAGGCTCTATTCTCAGGTAACCAGTCCATTCCAACTACAAGGTCAAAACTTCCCAGCTTAATCGATATCACATCTATTCTAAAAGACGTTCTAGCCAAAATCAAAGTACAATCACGATAGACCTTATCAGCTCTCATTAGATTACCGTTCCCTAGTTCTATAGAGTACAAGTTTTCTAATGATGATACGGGATTCTTAAGATTATGGCAAAAATCTCTGGAAACAGAACTCCTATCAGCTCCAGATTCAAAAAGTACATAAGCATGATGGTTATCGAGTAAAAAAGTACCCGTGACTAACTTAGGATCATCACGAGCTTCAATGGAGTTGATGTTGAAAGCTCTTCCTCTGGCAGGTTCAGTATTCTTAGTTGTAGTTGGACAATCCTTTCTAAAGTGACCAGTTTTCCTACATCCATAATAAACATTTGTACCAGCTTTACATTCTGTGGCCAGGTGTCCATTCTTCTTACACTTATCACACCGCTTTATGCAATCTCCCGGGTCATGCCTATTGCATTTAGTACATAACAGAAATCTTCCCTTATAGCCAAAGTTGGTATTTGGGGTAGTAGTGTTGCCCTTGGCTGTATCCTGTTTCTTGTAAGGTTGCTGGTTGTAGTTCTTTCCAGAGTTGTTGTTGTTGTTGTTATAATTCCACTTTCTCTTGTCTTAGTCTCAGTTGTTGCAGGAGCCTTTCCTCGCTGTTCAACTTGATCTATCAACTCATGAGCCATCTTAACGGCCTCTTGAATAGTCCTTGGCTTCGAAGTAGTCACACCGCTCTGGATGTTCTCTGTTAACCTTTTCACATACAGGGTGATCTTTCAGCATTTGGGAGTAACCATATTCGGGCACATAAGAGCAACCTCAAAGAATCTCCTATTATAGCTGGCTAAATTAGTACCAACCAGTTTCAAGTTCTGGAGTTCCCGCTCCATCTTAACCATCTCATTATAAGGACAATACTCCTATATCATCCTCTGTTTCAAATCCTCCCAGGTATTCTCAAAAGCCTGAACCATACCTACAGACTTTGCATACGTATTCCACCACGTTAATGCACTATCTGACAGCTTACAGGATGCAAACTTCATCCTATCAGCATCTCTACAGCCGCTGATATGAAAAACAGACTCAGTCTTCTCGAACCAATGAGTCAGACCGACCGGGCCTTCAGTACCATTGACCGAATGTGGTTCGCAGCTCATGAAGGTCTTATAAGTGCATCCTCCTTGGGGAGTGTTGGTTTTGACATTGTTGGTGTTGATAGTATTGGTTTGCTGGTTGCTGGTATCATTGGCAATGTTGGTAGTATCCTGGTTGTTGTTGTTTAGAACGTTGATGGTGTCCTGATTATTCTGGTTCTGCTGGTTACTAGTGTTAGTAGTGTTGTTGCTGTTGGTTCCATTACGGAGTTTAGCCACGGCTTCGGTTAGAGCTTCGTTGATCCACCGACAAACATCAGCTTGGGTAACCTTCTTTGGCGGCATTATCTTTCTGATCAAGATAACACGCCAGGTTAGCGTCAATGAAATTAGTATGTAAAAATATACTAGCAACGGGTAGTGATGCATAGTAAATAATATTATATCATAAAGATTCTAGTAGTGCTAGTAGTAAGTAGTAGTGGTACATAGTACTTAGTAGTAACAGTAGTGTTGTCAGTGTATAGTAGTAATCTCAACACTAAGTAACAACATGAAGTGATAACAGTTGTGGCAATAAACCATTCACAGCAGTTATTAATAACTTATCATGCATTACAAGATAATAGTAAACCAAGCACTCTAAGTAGCAAAATTATTCATTTATTGCTCATGTATTAACAAAGAAGTAAAATATCCCTCATGTCATACGTAAAAACCATAAAATAAAAACCACTTCTAGCAATGTATGTATGAGTACCAAGTAATAACAATAATATAAAGTAGTATCGAGTAAAGTGGAACAAGTTCAAATAAAGCATCTATATTTTGGTTTCTGAAGTTCCTTCAACAGGTACTCGATGATCTTTTCCAGATTCTCAACTCTTGACTTAAGGTCATCGGTATTGTTGCTGTTAGTAGCAGCAGTGGATGTGCTATGTTCGGAAGTAGAAGCATCATAGGGATAAAAACGATGGCACATCTGAAGTGATTGGCTGTCATAATGAAAGCTCTTCCAAAATGGGTTATTGCCCAGGACGGGTCCTTTAGGTATCCTACGGTGGCCTCTCGGTCCGTAGGGGTTAACAAAATCTGGATCGATGAAGGGTGATTTGGTGCCAGTAGATGAATCGGGTAATTCGGGTTCGGGTTCAGATTCGGGTTCCGGGTCCTCCTCGGGATTCTTCCCAGGTTCTTCTTCCGGTTCTTCTTTCGATTCTTCTTCTGGTTCCGCTTCCAGCTCTTCTTCCCGTTCGAATTCCATCTCAGGTTCAGACATAATCTCATCACAAACTCCAGTATAGTGTTTCCCTGCACTTGCACGGTCTCCTCGGATTCCGTGTCAAAGTCGGTAAGAATGATGGGATTGAAAGAAGTCATCTAGCACTCAAGAAAACACAAGTTAGTACACTTAGCAATTATATCATTCAGATATAGAAATCAAATAAGGTAAAAAGTAGTGTAACTATAGTCTATGTAACTTAACTAGTCTATGGTTAGAGTCTAGACTCAAAAGGTGTCCTAAAGTCCGACACTCTAATGCAGCCTAGTCCTAGGTAACCGTTTAGCTTTGATACCATATGTAATACCCCATCAGAATCCACTAATGGTGTATTAACTCTGGTCCCACAGTTAACGGTCACGCCCATGAGACGTTTTCAAAAAGTATTCGCATTAAGTTTCAAAAGAAAAGTCATTAAACATAGAAATAGTTCTGAAAATAGTTGACATCCATGAACAACATAAGTAACTCAAAACATTATGAAAGAAAATAGTTTTCAATGTGAATAATAGTCCTTGAAGTAAGTCATGACGAAAACATGTTGGACATCACTCCAGTACTAGCAGCTAACAAGCAAGACAACTTCAGTAATTGGAAGCATTACCTCTAAGGACCTGAGATAAAAACATGCAAAAGGTCAGCAAAAATGTTGAGTGAATCTACAGATTTAGTAAAGCATTTCATAGGTCAGGCCACGAGATTTCTGAAATAAAAGCATCGTAAAATTTATACATTAGCATGAGCACTTGATTATAAGGCTTTAACCATGTGGATAGCTAAAGCGCTGCACGTCTTTCTTTTACCCTTTCTAAGCAAACACCGATCAAGTGTACAAGTTACAATGGAATAAGCACCCCGTAGGTTGAGACGAGGTTTGTCAAACCTAGCGGTACCGTCCCTATAAATCGAGCTTACATAAAGTAATTAATATAATCAAGCTAAGGGATTTCTGATATGAACTCATATGTATATTCATTTAAGTTATTCGTGCCTAATATGTAAAACATTTGAAAAAACATGTTATCTCATCCCATGTAAAAAGTAGTAGGGATTGTAGACTCACCTTAGCAAAAGCACTGAAAAATCTCTTAGTAAAACCGTACGGGAGTCGAACAATCACGATCAAAAAATGCAACCTAGTCAATAGGTCATCTTAAGTAAATACATAGGTCACACTATGTCAACCCATAGTGTACGTATAGTCCTAGTGTTCAGACTGACTCAATAAGCAAGTAAAAGTCAACTAGTCCAAGCAAGTCAACAAAAGTCAAACCAAAAGTCAACTTGGCCAAAGTGGTCAACTAAAGTCAAAATTTTCAGTAGGTCATGAAATCATGGTTAGCATGTCAATCCTAAGTCAACTAACATGTTATAGCTTATAGTTCATCAATTTACATGTACGCAGTTTAACCCATGTCCTTGAAAATACGCACATCTTAGAAACAAGGAGCACAATTCATAACACACAAATCATGAAGACATGGTAAACTCCAGATCATAAATAGACTAAAAAATGATTCCAAAAATTCTAGCCAGGGTCTCATACGATGTATACAAGTCGGGTTTCAGAAAGGGTTTAGTTACAGTTTACCAAATCAGTTTCTGCACGCGCATCAGTTTTAGAAAAATTCTCATTTAATTTAGAAAATAGCTTTTAATGAACGGAAAATTGGAATTACTCCAGACACTCCAAAGTTTTAGTTTTAAAATAACCAAAGACTTTCATGTAGCCAATTTCTACAGATGTGCATAACTCTACAGACCATTCAGATTTACACAATATTCAGACATGTCGTATGGCATAGCATAAAAAACATATTAAACAACGTTTTCAGAAGTTATCATACAAATGTAACATGCTTAGGAACATATAAATATTCATATTCCAGAATATCAAGGTCTCAATCAATCCCTAGTTCACATTAGGTCATTTCTTTTGCATACGAAAACAGTTTCAGCTCACTAAAAAAACACCAATCTTCGTTTTGACACACCGGGATCAATACAAAACCTTTTAACGCAATTCTTAAGTCCAACTCACATGATTTTATAAAGGATTACATTAGTTATCATTTCAATTACCAATTCATAAATAATATATTCCAAAAAATTCGTATAGCATGCAAAACCCTAACGAGAACTTCGATTGATCATAACTTAAGCATACAATAACGAAATCATACAAAATAAAAGTCCAAACTTATTAATTTTTTGAGATCTATCCATATAGATACAATACAAGATCAGTACATAAACTTAAATAATTAGATTCATAACATTCAAATTCGTGATTCATGCAAACGACAACAATCGAGCAAATTAACGACGAACAACGACTCTAATCGCGATCAATCGAGCACTAGACATTAATACACTATTTAATTTAAAGAAAAACTGATCTAGAAAGATTAGTGTTATGAATTATACCTTAAAAACACAATTAACTTATACTACCGCGTAGAGAACGATGAGAGGAACAACATTTATGTTGAAGGTTTCTTCTAATTTCAAGTTGATGATAGTGTTTTGGTGATGATGGTGATCGACGATGAGCAAGAGAGGGCATGGGAGAGGCTACCATTCGATTGTTTTTAGGTTTAGGGATAAGTGTGAGTGATTACTTCTATTTATACTCAAGAATTAGGGCCTAACTTAATCACTAATGACCCAATAAGCCAAAATTAAGTCCATAAGGGTGTGATGGGGTGGGGTTCAGACGATAGCCCATCTAGGGGTGTTCCTGGGCTCGTTTTGTCTAATATCTTGTACGCGCGTGGTCCGTTTCGAGTGCCGTTAACCGTACCGGGTCTCCGAAATGTTAACTAGTCTTTGAAACGAAATCACCGAGTTTAATTCATTAAATAATTAATAAATTAATTAACTTTTTCATAAAGTCAATAATTATTAAAAATAATTATTTTATCATTTTTTCGAGTTCCGTAAACTGAAAAGCATTATTTCGTTATCCGAAACAAGTTCACTAATTAATATAACAATATTAATTCAAGTAATCCACTAGGATCATGTATGCATTTAATTCAATTAAACACACAAAGTTCTAAGTAATCACCGTTAGATATTTAACGGACATGTAACGAGAGTAACGGAAAAAGTAGGGTTGTTACAGTATGTGCCGAGATATTCCTTAGAATGCATGGAGAGCGATTCTGCGAAAAATGAGTTCTTGATGCATATGGCTGTGGCTTTTTCCATAGATTCATCAAAGATGTCTTGGGAAGTTTCTACATGACCGAGGTCTTCCTCCCAAGGCTGGCTCATGAGTTGGTCAATATTGAAGATGATTTCCTCGTTCCCAACTCGAAGTTTTAAGGATTTCTCGTGGACATCAATTACGGCCTTGGCAGTATTTAAGAAGGGTATGCCAAGGATGATTGAAACTTTGGTATCTTCTTCGATATCCATGATGACAATATCAACTGGGAATGTAAATGTATCCACCATGACTAGGACATCCTTAGCAATCCCGCGAAGGAGTTTAACTAATCTGTCCGCGAGTTGGATAGTCATTCTTGTAGGATGTAGTTCCTTAAGTCCTAACTTTTTCAAGAGTGAATACAGCATAAAGTTTACACTGGCTCCTATATCTTCCAAAGCATTGCTGATTTGGACATCTTATTGGTTGCAAGGTACAATGAATTTCCATGTATCTCCTAACTTAGGGGGAATACTATTTTCTAGAATTAACGAACATTCTTCACTTAGGGGTAGGTTAATTGTCTCTCTTAGCTTAGTTTTGTTTGAAAGTAATTCTTTGAAAAATTTATCACAATTTCGCATTTCAACTAAAGAATCAACTAGACGTACATTCAGGTGCACATTTTTGATAATTCCCCAATATTTAGAAAATTGTTCTTCTTGCCTTTCTTTCCTAACCCTACCTAGAAAAGGTATTCGAGCTTGAGGAATAGTTTTTGGAACTTTAGGTGATAGGGAATTCGGTGGATTGACAGTTGGGTCAATCGACATAGGTTTTGTATTAGAAAGATTTGGTACAAAATTGTTCTTTATAGTTTGTTCGGGTATATTAACAGTTGTTTCTTTTCTTCTTCTAGTAATGACTAGGGCGTCAAACTCCTCATATTCAGTTCCAAGTTTAGCTTTTAGCCTGCTTAAAGTGAGTGGAAAATTTGTTATCAGCTAATCAAAAGTTTTAACTAAAACATCAATTGTTTTTTTGCCATTCTATGACTTGAAAATTTATAAAGTTTTGTTTGGAAATGAAATCAGCTAGAACTATCCGAGAATATGTAGGGGGTATGTTTAGGGAAAGATTAAATTATTATTTAAATTATTTTGTTTTGTAAGTAACTAGGGGGGATGAATAGTTACTTAATACGATTTTAAAAACTTTTTCGATGATCAAAAAGATATAACAATCCTTGATCAACTTAATCAACTCAAACTTACTGTGTGTAGTGTTTATGTTTGAAGTAATACGAAATGGAAAGTAAAGAACATAAACACAAGGATTTATAGTGATTCGGGTGGATGTTAACTAATCCACCTTTATCCACTCCCCGATTCACTAATCGGGAGTTTTGCTTCACAAAGCCCCTTTCTCCAAATCTGGAGGAGATCCGATTTACAATTCGTGTACTCCTTTGTAGACAACAAACCTAATCCTTCTATCCCATCAAAAGATTACCTCTAACTTAGATCAACTTATCTTCACCTTGGACAATTATTAATCCTCAATGGAATTAATCAACTTTCTAGTTCCCTTTAAGGAAGATGATAACTAAGTTAGCTTATGCTTCTAATTACAAAGTACAAGACTCACCCTTTCTAGTGATGACAATCCTAAGACAATTTAAAGGATTAATACAAAACTAAGTAACTCACAAAGATATTAATTTGATAGTAAGTTTACAACACTTCTACAATCTATGAGATTATAGAACTTCTCTTGCAAATCACAAACACATGTATATGAATTATGATCTTGTAATTCTCTGATGAATTTGAGATGAAGCATGCAAGAGGGTCTTATCTTCAAAGTTCTTAAAGTCTTGCTATTTAAATGGAGAGATAAAAAAACTAGCCGTTGCTGCGGCTCAGCCCACGGTCGACCGTGGGTCGATCGCACGCGGTACAGTCCAAAACACTTACCCATTGTATAGCCGTTTGAATAAGATTTGAACTCAAATCTTTGGACTCTTTACTTCATTTAATACCTACCAAATATACCTAACATCCTATATAAGTACTATATGCATTAAGTGTTTATTTATCTTAGATGTATTGCCTTGATAGTGACTTGTTATGTTCAAAGTGGTAAGTCTAACATTTTTGGATACAAGTCATGATAATCATTTGAGGCAATCTCAGTTTTGTCATAATCTTTTGTTTGTAATAAACACATTTTCTAAAGTCTTATTGGTTGGTTAACATGTAATTTATGACAATAACTCACTTAATCACAAAGCACATTATTCATATTTAATCTTGTTTGCGAATTAATTAAGTGTGTTCATGATGGCTTAACAAGTGAACAAGTGATATCAAATAATCATGTTGTAAGACATCAAGTTAATCAAGTTTAAACCATTCTTAAACTTGTTTCTAGACTTAAGCAAAATCTATGTGTGTTATTAATTCTTCATTCTTTTAAGATCACAAGATTATGACTCTTTAATTGTTATCCAAGTAGCATAAGCATATATTGAAGTAGTACAAATACAAGTTGATGGTTTTCCAACTTGTAGCACATAGCAAGACAAGGTTCATAAATATATATTAAGTAACTACTAGCAAATTAGCATTTAGCACATAGTAAAATAATAGTCATGTATTAATAGCAAGTAGTCAAGTAATATTCATGTAATTACTAGCAAGAGATCACTAATTAATCCAGGATTAAACCTATAGTGATGATATAGCATTGTGCCAAGGCTATGTAAGTTTTACTAGCAAAGTGACATTTACAAGATTGATGTACAAGTATAGATTAATGTACAACACATGTACAAGGAAGGAGCAAATCTTGGTTGAGACTTGATGACTATCCTAAATATGTCTAGATACATTTTAGGAACACATGTTTTCCTGTGACACTTATGTGTTATCCTTAATCAAGGTTAAATCATCATTAAGGTATCATTAGGAGTGATTAAGCAAGATTAGCGTTCTAGTGACCAAAACGCTTTTGGGTATGAAGGAGGCAACTATTATAAGCATGTTTAAACAAGTTTCATAAATTATAGATGCCCCAAAGTGACCAAACTAAATTTGATTGAAAGTTCGGACCGAACTTTCTGCAGCCAACCCACAGTTGATCGTGGAGTCGACCGTGCACTCCTGGTTTCATATACCAGGGTGCAGGGTTCCACGGTTTGACTTGCAGTCGATCGTGGACCAAACTGTGTGTCTTGTGTTTATCTTTTAAGATTTATTTGGTTTTGGTCTTTTGCTAGAGTAACTGTGGATTAGTGAACTTGTATATTTATGTCAAGATGTCTACCATCACCTCTAGTTATGTGCATATGTCATCATCAAAACACTTATTTTATAGGCTAAGATTAGTATAATCATTAAGTATAAACCCACATTCTCCCCCAACATTCTCCCCCTTTTTGATGATGACAAACACATTAGTGATGGTGGACATTTTTCTATAAATACGCAAAAGTGTTAACATCACTTATACCCAACTTTCTCCCTCTTTTATCGAAGCAAAAAGGTTAGCTCCCTCTGGAACTAAGCTCGCCCCTAAGAAAAATGCTCCCCCCTTGAATCGTACACGGTGGAAAATGACAACCACAACACATAAAACACCAAACACACAAATTTTATTCATTCATAAGAAAACAAGTCAACACAACATAGGAACATGCATAGTATCTGGAGAGGTGGTTAGACCATCAAGGTGTAAATCATGAACATTCAAGTGCATGAAGAGTTTGGTGAGGTGAGCTCCGTACGGAAGAGGAAGAGAATCATCAAGAGCAAGTCCATTCATTCTCTTTTCCATGAAAAATGCCATATTGACCGGAATTTGGTGCTTGAGACACCATAGAAGAGCAACTTCAATAGCATGAACTTGAGAAGATAGATCTTCAGCTTTGCAGAACACATTCTTGCTTATGACTTTGAGCCAAAAATTATATTTGGGGTGCTAGATGATAAGCTTGAAGACCATCATTCTGAAAGGAGATATGATTATTGGGAGTTTGATAAAAGGTTCTTATGATGTCACATTTTGAGATAAACACGGGATGACGATTGAGGTTTGGACTATGATTGAAGAATTCGACTCCTTTACAGGGAACATGCATTATTTTCCCAAACTCTTGAAGAGTCATGGAGTATTCCCTATGAAACTTGATTTCGTTTGTGGAGTAAGTTCATAGTTGGCATAGAATTCTCTGACATTGGTGGAGTGAATGGGACCCTTAAGAGTCAAAAAGGCATCCCATTGGATTGTGGCAAAGTTTTCGACGAGAAATTCAGGAAAGTGTTCAACTATGACTTGACAACCTTCGGCTATTGGTTGTGAGTTGACTAGTATCCTATTTTGGTTGACCAAATCCTTGACGTCTTCGGGAGAGGACAAAGGAAGGTTATCGAATGAATCAGAAACCGATGATGTTAAGTCGATTAGGAAGTGATTATTAGGAGATTTGTTAGAATGATTCATTGTGAGGGATAGGATTTTGAAGATGTTGCATGTTTGTCCCTTCCTTATAAAGAGATGAGTCTTCCAAACATTTTTTCTTTTTGAAGTAATTGAATCTTTTAAGGAAATGAATCATAGTCAAGAATGATAGTTTATGTTCATTAGAGTTAATTATGATTTAGCCTACTGAAGGCACTTGAATCCTTGTTTGTGCATTAAATTCATTTTTCAAAAGAAAAGGACAAAAGTTATCTGGTGGTCTGCGGTTCAGACTATGGTCGACCGTGGGATCGACCTCACACTTTATGTCATTATCTTTGTTCAAATCATTCATCCAAGTAAAAACTATTTATTAAAGTAA
Source organism: Rutidosis leptorrhynchoides (assembly GCF_046630445.1). Classification (NCBI taxonomy): domain Eukaryota; kingdom Viridiplantae; phylum Streptophyta; class Magnoliopsida; order Asterales; family Asteraceae; genus Rutidosis; species Rutidosis leptorrhynchoides. Next base: position 394,940,921 of record NC_092336.1, on the reverse strand, counting down.
ATTATTGAATGTTTGGAAGAATAATTAGTCGCTAAATTGATAGAAATCATGATTCTACTATTTACATCTTGGGCTTCCTTCTCCAACATGCCTTGAATATTCCACATCAACATTCTTTTAGCATTATATAGCCTTTATGACTTTCTTTATCAACTTCCTTATCTTGGGTTTGGCAATTCTTAGCTTTGACTTGATTAAGGTAAATTCTCTCCAATTTTGAATCAGTGTCTAAGCCATAGAATGAATCTCTTGATACTTCCAAGATTTCTTCCTCATCACTGTCTGATATATTTTCCAGATTAACTCGAGCATTAACCATTTATCATACACTTGCTCGATCATATCAGAATCTTCATCTTCATCTATTTGTCCTTCTGACTCATATCCCATTTTTGTGATAGTATTTCGGGTAAGTGGTAGATGAGACGGAGGATGATGATCATTATGGGTGATCTGTAAGTGAGAAAATAGCTTATTGAGATGCATCCCATATGGAAGAGCTCTAGATGTATCTTTGGGAACATTGCTCATCCTTGTTGCAATATGATACGCTATGTCAACATATTCTCTGTTTTCCAAGCACCAGAGAAGAGCAAATTGAGTAGCATGGACATTTGCGTGATTTCCCAGTTTAAAATATATGTTGTAATCAATCACTTTGTTCCAAATGTCATATCTTTGACGTAAGTGTCTCCCAAGGACTCCGCGCTCATGTATCTCTTTGACACGTTCTTTAGACACAGTTCCTTAATTGCTTGATCATCATCTATGAAGGATAGAAGATAAGTGAGACTGTGGCCTGTGTGGAAGAATTGTTTTCTGTCAGTGGGAAATTCCAATATTCTTCCAAAGTCTTCGAGTGTTAGATTGTATCGTTGCTTGTTGATTTTAAATACAACCTTTCCTTCCTTAAATGTAAAGCTTTCATAGAATTCACGAATCAATGTGGTATATATGGGACCTTCTAGATTAAGGAATGCATTCCAACCCATATTCATAATTGCATGAACCGTCTCAGGAAAATCTTTAATATTGATCATCCTTCCTTCTGCAATCTTTCGTGTGCTTATGAATTCCCTATTATACACTGACTTTCTTTCATTTGGAGGAGGGTTGTAGATACCTTTTCCTTTGCTCGTCATTTCCTATACTAACACTTTAACTCAATTCAAAGTGAACGCATTAATGACTCAATTGTGTAATCAATTTTTGCAAACTTAGTTAATAAAAAACACAAGAGTGTTTTTATGTTAACTTTCTTCGCATTCTCACCCTATTTTGGTGTAAATGTTTAGCAATTATATGAATGCTTATTCTCATAACGTTCATACATGACAATGATTTTCAAACTTGGTTATCATCAATACATAGTGTTTTGATGTTAACGTTCTTCACATTCTCACCCTCTTTTGGTGATAATGCGTTTGCACTTTAGATTAATAGTGATTTTCATAATGTTCACATGTGTTAGTGCTTTACAAGCTTGATTACCATCAATACATGAGTGTTTTGATGTTACCATTTTCTACATTATTACTCTTCATTAGTGACAATGTGCTTGAACCATGTGAACAATGAACTTATGAAAATCTTATCTAGTTGTATGATGACCCCTAGAATTCATAACTTGAATTGATGCATTTTTAATCATGATTTCAAAGGTTTTAGAATTTTTGCAGAGCACATTTGATTGTTAGTATCAATTTAAAGTTGAATTTTTCTAGTTAGGGTTTCTTCAAACAATGTTTGAAGATTTCATCATACCGACACAATTGAATGAAGAGGATTCATAGATTAATCTTACCGAGAGTGAAGATTAAGAGTGTGTGAGAGAAAATTCTTCAGCGTGCGGTTTGAGGTCTTGAGTCGTAGGAGATAATGAGTGAAATGGATTATGAATAGAATGAGAAGCGGAGGCTTGAAATTAGAATAAAAGGCCATCTGAACCCGTGCGGTTGAGCTATGGTCGACCGTGGGTTAGGCCGTGGAGGAGGAATGCTCTGCGATTGAGCATACGGTCGGCCGTGGTTCAATCGTGCAGTTTCTGATGGAGGTTTCTTTAAGTCGAGCACGTTTTGGTGATTTTCTCGTTCTATAGAATACTCGAGGACAAGTTTTCTTTGCTTAACATTGTATGATCACATCCAACCGATGTTTCATCATCAATGACACGTATCTAGGCTCGTATATATATATATACACACACACACACACACACACACACACGCACATACTATATTATACACATAAGGCACTTTGACCTACATTTAGAATGCAATCTTTTCAACGTAAGCATTCATTCCCAAGCTAAGCATAATCACATTGAGTATCCTTTAAAATCACCTTGAGGATGTGCTATTCAATTTTGTGACACATTCAGTAATGTACTTAAGACACATTGAGTTTTAGATGCACCATCCTCATTCCTACTTGTTTGATCATTGATTCTCATTAATCCTTAGGTTACCCAACCTTGACTTATCCCTCTCATTGAATTGCTAGATTGGTTTATCCTTTCTAAATTTTCAACTTTCCTAATGATTGACATTGGACTTAAAGTACTTTGTTTGTGCCTACAAGACTTGTGACTAGATTTCAAAATAACTTTGTCTTTAAAACAATTTTTTTCATGTAAAGACCTTTTCAAATAATTGTTTTCATGAATTAATTTTTTTTGAGTTGATTAACTATTTGTAATTCTTTTTCCAACAATTCTACTTTGTCGCAATTTCTATTATACATAAATATTACCGCTTTGTACTCATATAACAATTCTTCATAATTAGAAGGATAGAATACATGTACCTCATTGCTTTAAACGCTTGAGTTCTCGCCTTCTTCTCCTTGGAAGCAAGATTCAACCTTATCTTCATCTCCATCTTGAGTATCTAACCAATTCTCACCAAGACATTCATGTCTTGTTAACTCTTCCTTGAACTCATTCTTTTTCAAGAAACTTGAGGCTTCTTCAACTTTGAGGACATAGTGTAACCCAACATTCCTTTGCACTTTCACAAGAAAGTATTTTAATCCTTTCTTCACTAGGAAGAACTCTATGAATTAGTAACATAGCATCAAATTGTTTTAGCACTTTGTTCACTACTTCATCATTTTGGAATGTTGAGTGCACTACATTTGAAGATTCTTGAGGAACAAGCTTTCCTCCCTAGATGATACTCCATATGTCATAATCATTTGATTTGACATAGATTTTGAATCTTAGTTTCCACACATAGACATCCTCTCTATCAAAGATTGGTGCTTCTCTAGCCAATTCTTCAAGGTATGCCATTGTTTGAGTTGATCCCAAGAACGTTTGACTCGAGTTTTTGTACAAAATGGTTTTTGACTCAATCATAAATGTTTCTAAAGCAAAGGTTTGAGCAACTGCTCTGATACCAATTGTAAGTAACTAGAGGCGGTGAATAGTTACTAAGCCTCTTTCTCCAAATTCGGTAGAGATTCGATTTACAAGTCTTGTACTCCATCGTAGACATTAAACCTAATATTTTATCCCATCGAAAGATTACCTCTAACTTAGATCAACTTGTCTTCACCTTGGACAAGTATTAATCCCCAATGGAATTAATCAACTTCCTAGTTCCCTTTAAGGAAGAAGATAACTAAGCTAGCTTATGCTTCTAATTACAAACTACAAGACTCACCCTTTCTAGAGATGACAATCCTAAGACAATTTAAAGGATTGATACAACACTAAGTAAACTCACAAAGATAGTAATTTGATAGTAAGTTTACAACCCCTTCTACAATATATGAGATTATAGAACTTCTCTTGCTAATCACAAACACATGTATATGAAATATGATCTTGTGATTCTCTGATGAATTTGAGTTGAAGCATGCAAGAGGGTCTTATCTTCAAAGTTCTCCAAGTCTTGCTATTTATATGGAGAGATAAAAAACTAGTCATTGCTTCAGCTCAGTCCACGATCGCCCGTTGGTTGACCGCACGCGGTACAGTCCAAAACACTTACCCGTTGTATAGCCGTTTGAATCAGTTTTGAACTCAAATCTTTGGACTCTTTACTTCATTTAATACCTGCAAAAGATACCCAACATCTTATACAAGTACTATATGCATTAAGTGTTCATTTATCTTGGATGTATTGTCTTGACAGTGACTTGTCATGTTCAAAGTGGTAAGTATAACATTCTTAGATACAAGTCATGATAATTATTTGAGGCAATCTCAGTTTTGTCATAATCTGTTGTTTGTAATAAACACAATTGTTAAAGTTCTATTGGTTGGTCAACATGTCATTGACAATAACTCACTTAATCACAAAGCACATTATTCATCTTTAAGCTTGTTTGTGAATTAATTAAGTGTGTTCATGATGTCTTAACAAGTGAAACAAGTAATATCAATTAATCATGTTGTAAGACATCAGGTTAATCAAGTCTAAACTAGTCTTAAACTTGTTTCTAGACTTAAGCAAAATCTATGTGTGTTAATAATTCTTCATTCTTTTTAGATCACTAGATTATGAATCTTCAATTGTTATCCAAGTAGCATAAGCATATATTGAAGTAGTCCAAATACAAGTTGATGGTTTTCCAACTTGTAGCACATAGCAAGATAAGGTTCATACATATATAATAAGTAACTGCTAGCAAATTAGCGTTTAGCACATAGTCAAATAATACTCATGTATTAATAGCAAGTAGTCAAGTAATATTCATGTAATGACTAGCAAGAGATCACTAATTATTCTAGGATTAAACCTATAGTGATGACATAGCATTGTACCAAGGCAATGTAAGTTTTACTTGAAAAGTGGCATTTGTAAGATTAATTAATGTCCAACACATGTACAAGGAAGGGGCAACTCTTGGTTGTCACTTAACGACCATCCTAAATATGTCTAGATACATTTTTGGAACACATGTTTTCCTGTAACACTTATGTGTTATTCTTAATCAAGGTTAAATCATCATTAAGGTGTCATTAGGAGTGATTAACCAAGATTAGCGTTCTATTAACCAAAACTCTTTTAGGTATGATTGAGGCAACTATTCTTAGCATGTTTAAACAAAGTTTCATAAATTATAGACGCCCCAAAGTGGTCAAACTAAATTTGATCAAAAGTTCAGACATAACCTTCTACGGTCAACCCACGGTTGACCGTGGAGTCTACCGTGCACTCCTGGCTTCATAAACAAGGGTGCATGGTTCCACGGTTTGACATATGGTTGACCGTGGACCAAACCGTGTGGCTTGTGTTTATCTTTTAAGCTTTATTTAGTTTTGGTCTTTTGCTAGAGTAACTGTGGATTAGTGAACTTGTATATTTATGTCAAGATGTCTACCATCACCTCTAGTTATGTGCATGTGTCATCTTCAAAACACTTATTGTTATGGGTAAACATTAGTATAATCGTTAAGTATAAACCCACATTCTCCCCCAATGTTATTTAATGACCCATCTAGGGTAAGGATACCTTAGATCGGGTTCTGGTTTCATTGTTTTTTGATTTATGAGGAGTGAAAAATTTATGAAAGGTGAGGTTGAAATCTTCTAACCTATATTCTACTACCTTTAGAGTATGATTCGAAGCATCTTCTTACTTTGCATCTTAATTTCTCCATTCCCCTTGCCGTGTTGCACTTGTTTCTAAGAGATCTCATGCTTCGGTTGTTGTTCGTTACATGAAATTTTCTTCCGAAGCCATGTCGAGGTTGGACTTATCTTCTTTGGAAAAACCGTTGTAAAGCATGCAGATTAAATCAGGTCGACTTAATAAATGGTGTGGACACTTCCCAAGCGTCATTTTAAACTTATCCCAAGCTAGGCATAATGACTCGTTATCTTCTTGGTGGAAGTTAAGGACGCCATTTCTTGGGCGGGTTTGTAGGAAAGGAGGATAGAACATGGTTAAAAATATGAAGTTTTAAGATATGTTTATCCGTTTTGTTCTGCTTATAAGATTCCACCAGGCTGTTGAACTTACTCAGGTGAGAGTTTGTATCATTAGTCGGGAGGCCTTGAAATTGATAAAACGTACTGATCATATGCAAATTGATTTTAGGGGCTCCTTCGGTTGTTAAGATGATTGGTCCTCCTCTCTTTTGTAAGCATGACTTTTGGTTAGAAGCGAGAGTAACGCGAATTTCCATATTTATATTTTTTATTTTCGGAAGGATTAAAAACTAGAAGTAACTTTCGGATGATGCTAATCTTCCGGAAGGATCAATAATATAACTAAAACAATTGTTTATAAAGATTCGATCGCTAACCTTATCGATACAATATTTAATACAATTTTGCATAGAGTAGTTTATACCTAGGTGGCCAGATCGACTACGGAGAGGCAGGACCCTTTTGGTTCCAATGAAATTGGAGACAGTTCGGAAAATTTAACAACCAAGTCCGTGTATAATTGACTTTCTTAGGCACCACCCAATTGTATTGGTCATCTGATTAACACTTTCTCAATTACTATATATGATTCCCCGACAACGACGCCAAAAACTTTACTTCTCTCTTGATATGGACAGAATGGACGGTTTATTTTAATTCAGTGTCGTTAGGTCCTAAGCGTCTATTGAGGATATCAAAAGGAACTAAAGGATTTTAATTTATAATAGCGGAGCCTAAATCTATTCTTCCTACGGTTGAGTACGAGAAGTATTACCTAGAGTCATATTTTTTTGATGTTTTAACGATTTGAATTTTAACCGTATAATTGTCTTTGTTTAAATTCTCTAGATAGAAAGATATTAGTGGGTTTTTGTTTAAAGGTCCCAATATGCGGAAAAGTAAATTACGATATGTCACTAGGGTTGCACTATCGGAATGTGTCTAAACTTCGAGGTTTATCCTAAGTAAACAATAGGTTGGGTTAATAGTTACACTCTAATCCTAATTTTCGTTATCGGTCTTTCGATGGAATAAAAAAATGAAGTGTTGAGTGAACACAAACACAAGCAGGCGGGCTTGCTAGATCAAGTTGAAATAACTATTTAAGTAACTAACCTATCATCATCCTAAGTACAATCACACTGACTTAAAAATTATACAGCATTATAGTATTAAAACTGATAGTAAAGTAGATAAAAACTTATCACGTACATGAAAGTTATGGTAAGAGCAATCCTAAAGCAACAATCAAACAAGAACATGCAATATGGTTAATTCTTAAAGTTGGATGTAGATAGATAAAATATAACAGATCGTAAGAGTTCTTTTCGAAAATAGTTATCATGTATGCTAGATCATTCATGTCTCATTTCCTAAGTTTCATGTATCGAAAGTTCATTGAATGCCTCTCTGGAACACTGACCATACTAATTTCATGATTGCTTCAAATGCATTATAATCGAGGGTCTTAATCCTATGAAGTAGCTAAGTTCATATAGCTGGATAAGTCTCGATCACAACTTAAGTTGGTCAATCCTTAAAATCTTTACATACAATTTTATCGAAGATACAAATTCAGCGTAATGACAGTAACGTACTAAATTAACATAATTATACTAATCTGAGTCTACGTCAAGGCAACATACGAATTACTTACGCAAGCATGGTAATATAGAAATGCACATTCAAACATAAAAAGTTAATAGACATGTTTAAATGATAAGGTACGTTTTAGATTAAACTTGAAAGAGTGCTGTGTACAGAGATTAATCGTTGATTATAGGGACTCGGGAGTATCCTCCGATAAACTAACCTAAACTACAAAACTAGAAATTTAAAGTGTTTTCCCGATAATTGATCGTATATTAGATATTGGGTTGGTTGTTTACAAATGAGATAATCAAGTCCTTTTTATAGGCAATCTGACCATGGCAGGTCAGGTATAGGTGCCGGGTACAAATGGATGGTCGGGTACACGGCCCGAGTGTGCCATTCGGGTATGATGGTAGCCCGGGAGAGATATCCGTGTGCACTTCATCATGGCAGCCCGTGTAGCTCCTGGTGGCAGCCCGGGTGAGAGGCCCGTATGGCTTGGTTCCAGATGTTTGGCTTGTTTCCGAGGTCGTAACTTGGTTTTTACCGTTTTTGCTCTGGATTCTTCGTTTTGAGTCCATGTTCTTTGATTCGTATTGAATTTCCTTCGTAATCATTTGATCTTCCAAATAAAGCAAATAAAATCTTATCTTGGCGATAAAGTTTGTAACTTTATTACTTTTGGGCTTAATATCGGGGGTAAAAATGTGACTTTTTGGCTGATAAGTGCTCCTTATGAAGAAGCACCACAAGAGGCAGCACAAGAGGCAACAACAAAAAGATTTGTTAAATTTACGAAGTGTTTTGCTGTTTGGTGCTCCCTCTTAGAGGTAGCAAGGATTCCATGCTCCCTCTTAGGAGGCAGCAAGAAAAACACTTAGCACGAATTTTGAGTTTTAGCGTGTTGTCCAAGTTTTAGTAAAAACATAATGATTATTCCTATAACAACTTATGCTATATTGTAGAAAGGATAATTCTTGTTTATGGAAAAAACAATAATTTTAACCATTTTGAATATTATGGTAGATATTTGTGGAAAGTCAATCGGTAAATTGATTCGAATATATCTTTATCCATAATTATGGGTGCATATAAATAAATAGACTAATTATTCATGAGAGAGTAGCAATTTGAAACCTAAATACTCTTCTTCAAAAGGGTTCTTGTTTTCTGCCAAAAACAAGAATGTGATCTCTGTCTTATACCAAACTGATATTCGTGTAATACGGACAATAAGGGTCAAATAATTACTTTCGGAAAGAGATACCACGATTCAATGATTTATTCGGTCTTTGATTATTTTACCCTACACGAAAACCATAAAAACCTCCAACACATGTGCACCAAAGTTTTGCAAGGTCCTGAACCGCAAAACTCATCGGCGTAGCCTAGAAATGCGTCGTTGTTGCCAGAATTTTGCAGGCGGTGGTGGTGAATTCAGCCGACTGAGGTGGTTGTTAATCAGTCCTATGGTGGTTATGAATCTAGTTGGATTTGTGTGTTGTTCTTTAAATAAATATGGAAGTGAATCTGTAGTAAAATTGATATTGATATATGATTTGGGTTATGATATAAAAAGATTATGATTATGATTTTTGGATGGATGATGATGAACTTAGGTGGTGAAATTTTAAAATAGATGAAAAGAAATAGATAAAAATTCATGCAAAGATGAATAATTCTTACCTTTATGTGCGAGGTATGTGACGTGTTTTAGCGAAATTTTTAGTGACCATCAGAAGGAGGAATAATTCATGCAAAGATTGTAAACCATGAAAATTACCAATGCAAAAAACAATTTAGAGGCGCTATTCGCAAATTAGGGTGAATCACATTTCTTATGTATTTATTTTATCACTTATCATCAAATGAAATATTTTTTGTTGTATTGTTCTTCTTCTTCTCTCATCATGTAAGTTTTTAGAACTTTCATTATTATTCATATAGTTGTTACATAACGATATAGTTGTTACGTGAGTGCACACTACTCAATTATGTTCATATATCACATAAGTTGCATTATTATGTTATACAATACAATAACAACAACAACTAAACTTAATTTCACAAAATTGAAGTATGAAAGAAGTATGCATAATTATGTTATACAATACAACACCTTAAAACATAGGGTTAAAGCAAAAAATAGACTACAAATTTACACAAATGCACTGATGTTGCCCACAAACTCATTTCCGTCCTACTGTCGCCTACGAACTTATAAAAAATGTGCTAATATAAACAAAATACTTTTTTTAACCGTCAACCAAAATGGTTGATATGTGGCTTCTAAGTAGTCATGACACGTCGGTGATACATCGAAACAGAACTGAAAGTATATGGGCGACATCGGAACAGAACTGAAAGTATATGGGCGACATCGGAACACAACTGAAAGTATATGGGCGACATCGGGACATATAAAATGAATAAAAAAAAATTAAATAATTAACTTTACCGGTTCAGCAGGTAACCGGTAACAAAATGTTAACATCAGCACATTTTTTATAAGTTTGTAGGCGACAGTAGGACGAAAATGAGTTTGTAGGCGACATCGGTACATTTGTGTAAGTTTGTAGCCTATTTTTGCCTTTAACCCTAAAACATATATAGTGATAAGTGATGTATGAATATAATTTAGTGATGTAAAGATCACAACTCAAGTTAATTTTTTTTTTTTTTTTTATCTTTTTTTTTTTTTTTTTTTTGTAAAAGTGCGATAATATTTTTGCGTAATTTTCGTCTGGTTATATTTGATTTTGGTTGAGTGTTGTTTATAGATAGATTCAAAGATGTTTTGCATAGGTGTAAGTTAGCGGAGACATTCAAATATTGTTTTTAATATAAAAATTCACCAAAGCCTCCGAGTACCCTTATGTGACAACAACGAAACTAATCATAATATGGCAAGAGGTGTATAAATTCTTGACGATTAGGCTCGAACTCGCGCTAATATTTATAAAGAGCTTCCATGTATCGGGTCATTATCTTTAAGACAATAGGTATTATTCACGGAACCACATTGCCACGTTGGTGTAATAATCTTGTATGTATAAATAATGTTTTTTAATTAGTTAATAAATATATAAATTTCTCTATCTTCATAATTTTTGTTAAAACAAGCACGCCATCAAAGATTTCAAAAGACAAACGCAAAGATTGAGAGTATCGATCTCAGTATCTATCAATCGAATACTTTGTCAAATCGTGTTTGATTTGACGGATATCTTACAAATGGAATTTTTTGTTTAGTATATATAAATTAATTTTTTTTGTTTAGTATATACATGTGTTTGTAAAATAATGGATCTTTAAAACTCATCTTTTCTTAAATAAATGTAAAATGTAAATAAGGAGTAAGCACCCACAATCTGTTGAAAAATTCCCTATAAATTCAATCAATTTCTAATCAAAATAAAAAAAACTAATCAAACCCATTAAAAAATTCTGATCTTGAGATTGGGTTTTCGTCTATGGGATCTGGGCTGTCATCTTTTCTTCTTATGTGTAATAGCACCACCACTGCTCCGGTAAAGTCGCCGGAGTCAAGTCTCGGTGATCTGCCGGAAATTGTGGTGGGTTCTGTTCTGCTGTACTAAACTCCACATATATATGTAGACTCGCATCTCTTCAACGTGCTTTTCGGTATGCATCAACGGCTGAATTCGTGTGGGAATCAAAGTTAGCAAAAAATTATGATTTAAGTAATTGTTTCCAGGGTGTTTGATGATAATAAAAATAAATTTTCATTTGATGATACGAGTAATAAAAATAAATAGTTTAATTCAAGTAATTATTACACCTTAAAGATACAATAAATAGTTTAATAAACTCTTCCAATTGGTGTTAACCCATGAGTTATGGATATATATTTTTAAAGATGCTTGAGTTTGATAAATATATTTTACAAACACATGTATCTAGTTAAAAACTTCTAAAATAGGGACTGATGAAATGTCTCGTTCATATTGATTATAAACGTTCCATATTAATTGATTTCGTTGCGAGGTTTTGACCTCTATATGAGACGTTTTTCAAAGACTGAATTCATTTTTAAAACAACCATAACCTTTATTTTATCGATAAAGGTTTAAAAAGCATTACGTAGATTATCAAATAATGATAATCTAAAATATACCGTTTATATACGACCATTACATAATGGTTTACAATAAGAATATATTACATCAAAAATAAGTTTCTTGAATGCAGTTTTTACATAATATCATACAAGCATGGACTCCAAATCTTGTCCTTATTTTAGTATGCAACAGCGGAAGCTCTTAATAATCACCTGAGAATAAACATGCTTAAAACGTCAACAAAAAATGTTGGTGAGTTATAGGTTTAACCTATATATTATCAAATCATAATAATAGACCACAAGATTTCATATTTCAATATACATCTCATACATAGAGATAAAATTCATTCATATGGTGAACATCTCGTAACCGACATTAACAAGATGCATATAGAATATCCCCATCATTCCGGGACACCCATCGGATATGATAATTTCGAAGTACTAAAGCATTCCAAATTCCAGAATGGGGCTTGTTGGGCCCGATAGATCTATCTTTAGGATTCGCGTCAATTTGGGGGTCTGTTCCCAAATTCTTAGGCTACCAAGCTAAAAGGGGCATATTCGGCTTCGATCATTCACCCATATAATGTAGTTTCATTTACTTGTGTCTATTTCGTAAAACATTTATAAAACTGCATGTATTCTTATCCCAAAATATTAGATTTTAAAAGTGGGACTATAACTCACTTTCACAGATTTTTACTTCGTCGGGAAGTAAGACTTGTCTACTGGTCGATTCACGAACCTATAACAAATATGTACATATATATCAAAGTATGTTCAAAATATATTTACAACATTTTTAATACGTTTTACTGTTTTAAGTTTATTAAGTCAGATGTCCTCGTTAGTAACCTACAACTATTTGTCCATAGTTAGATGTACAGAAATAAATCGATATATATTATCTTGAATCAATCCACGACCCAGTGTATACACGTCTCAGGCTAGATCACAACTCAAAGTATATATATTTTTGGAATCAACCTCAACCATGTATAGCTAACTCCAACATTACTGCATATAGAGTGTCTATGGTTGTTCCAAATAATATATATAGATGGGTCGATATGATATGTGAAAAAATTTGCATACGTGTCTATGGTATCCCAAGATTACATAATATATTAGAATACATGTATAATACAATATAAGTTAGCTAGGATATGATTTGTATAGAATTGTTACAATATTTCCCGTAGCTACAACAATCAAAAAAATATCCAATCTTGTTTTACCCATAACTTCTTCGTTTTAAATTCGTTTTGAGCGAATCAAATTGCTATGGTTTCATATTGAACTTAAGTTTATGAATCTAAACAGAAAAAGTATAAGTTTATAGTCGGAAATACAGGTTACAAGTCGTTTTTGTAAAGGTAGTCATTTCAGTCGAAAGAACGACGTCTAGATGACAATTTTGGAAAACATACTTCCACTTTGAGTTTAACCATGATTTTTGGATATAGTTTCATGTTCATAAGAAAAATCATTTTCCCAGAAGAACAAATTTTAAATCATATTTTATCATAGTTTTTAATTATCAAACCCAAAACAGCCCGCGGTGTTACTACGACGGCGTATGTCCGGTTTTACGGTGTTTTTCGTGTTTCCAGGTTTTAAATCATTAAGTTAGCATATCATATAGATATAGAACATGTGTTTAGTTGATTTTAAAAGTCAAGTTAGAAGGACTAACTTTTGTTTGCGAACAAGTTTAGAATTAATTAAACTATGTTCTAGTGATTTCAAGTTTAAACCTTCGAATAAGGTAGTTTTATATATATGAATCGAATGATGTTATGAACATCATTACTACCTCAGGTTTTGTGGATAAACCTGCTGGAAATGAGAAAAATAGTTCTAGCTTCAAAGGATCCTTGGATGGCTTGAAAGTTCTTGAAGCAGAATAATGACACGAAAACAAGTTCAAGTAAGATTTCCACTCGAAATAAGATTGTTATAGTTATAGAAATTGAATCAAAGTTTGAATATGAGTATTACCTTGTATTAGAAAGATATCTTACTGTAAATAAGAAAGATTTCTTGAGGTTGGATGATCACTTTACAAGATTGGAAGTAAGCTAGCAAACTTGGACGTATTCTTGATTTTATGAAACTAGAACTTATAGAATTTATGAAGAACACTTAGAACTTGAAGATAGAACTTGAGAGAGATCAATTAGATGAAGAAAATTGAAGAATGAAAGTGTTTGTAGGTGTTTTTGGTCATTGGTATATAGATTAAATATAAAGGATGTGTAATTTTGTTTACATGTAAATAAGTCATGAATGATTACTAATAATTTTGTAATTTTATGAGATATTTCATGCTAGTTGCCAAATGATGGTTCCCACATGTGTTAGGTGACTCACATGGGCTGCTAAGAGCTGATCATTAGAGTGTATATACCAATAGTACATACATCTAAAAGCTGTGTATTGTGCGAGTACGAATACGGGTGCATACGAGTAGAATTATTGATGAAACTGAATGAGGATGTAATTGTAAGCATTTTTGTTAAGTAGAAGTATTTTGATAAGTGTCTTGAAGTCTTTAAAAAGTGTATGAATACATATTAAAACACTACATGTATATACATTTTAACTGAGTCGTTAAGTCATCGTTAGTCGTTACATGTAAATGTTGTTTTGAAGCCTTTAGGTTAACGATCCTGTTAAGTGTTGTTAACCCATTGTTTATTATATCAAATGAGATGGTAAATTATTACATTATCATGATATTATGATGTATTAATATATCTTAATATGATATATATACAATTAAATGTCGTTACAACGATAATAGTTACATATATGCCTCATTTCGAAATCCTTAAGTTAGTAGTCTTGTTTTTACATATGTAGTTCATTGTTAATATACTTAATGATATGTTTACTTATCATAATACCATGTTAACTATATATATATATATATATATCCATATATATGACATCATATAGTTTTTACAAGTTTTAACGTTCGTGAATCACCGGTCAACTTGAGTGGTCAATTGTCTATATAAAACCTATTTCAATTAATCAAGTCTTAACAAGTTTGATTCCTTAACATGTTGGAAACACTTAATCATGTAAATAACAATTTCATTTAATATATATAAACATGGAAAAGTTCGGGTCACTACAGTACCTACCCGTTAAATAAATTTCGTCCTGAAATTTTAAGCAGTTGGAGGTGTTGACGTATCTTCTGGAAATAAGTGCGGGTACTTCTTCTTCATCTGATCTTCTCGTTCCTAGGTGGGTCCTCTACGAGCATTCCATCGAACCTTAATAATTGGTATCTTGTTTTGCTTAAGTCTTTTAACCTCACGATCCATTATTTCGACGGGTTCTTCGATGAATTGAAGTTTTTCGTTGATTTAAATTTCGTCTAACGGAATAGTGAGATCTTCTTTAGCAAAACATTTCTTCAAATTCGAGACGTGGAAAGTGTTATGTACAGCCGCGATTTGTTGAGGTAACTCAAGTCGGTAAGCTACTGGTCCGACACGATCAATAATCTTGAATGGTCCAATATACCTTGGATTTAATTTCCCTCATTTACCAAATCGAACAACGCCTTTCCAAGGTGCAACTTTAAGCATGACCATCTCTCCAATTTCAAATTCTATATCTTTTCTTTTAATGTCAGCGTAGCTCTTTTGTCGACTTTGGGCGGTTTTCAATCGTTGTTGAATTTGGATGATCTTCTCGGTAGTTTCTTGTATTATCTCCGGATCCGTAATCTATCTATCCCCCACTTCACTCCAACAAATCGGAGACCTGCACTTTCTACCATAAAGTGCTTCAAACGGCGCCATCTTAATGCTTGAATTGTAGCTGTTGTTGTAGGAAAATTCTGCTAACGGAAGATGTCGATCTCAACTGTTTCCGAAATCAATAACACATGCTCGTAGCATGTCTTCAAGTGTTTGTATCGTCCTTTCGCTCTGCCCATCAGTTTGTGGATGATAGGCAGTACTCATGTCTAGACGAGTTCCTAATGCTTGCTGTAATGTCTGCCAGAATCTTGAAATAAATCTGACATCCCTATCAGAGATAATAGAGATTGGTATTCCATGTCTGGAGACGACTTTCTTTAAATACAGTCGTGCTAACTTCTCCATCTTGTCATCTTCTCTTATTGGCAGGAAGTGTGGTGATTTGGTGAGACGATCAACTATTACCCAAATAGTATCAAAACCACTTGCAGTCCTTGGCAATTTAGTGATGAAATCCATGGTAATGTTTTCCCATTTTCATTCCGGGATTTCGGGTTATTGAAGTAGACCTGATGGTTTCTGATTGAGACGACCCGACCCAATCCATAGGGACGAATACAATAACATATGATAACATTGCAAGGTACTTGACCTCTATATGATACATTTTACAAACGTTACATTTATTCTTAAAAGACAATCTATCATTACATCAAAAGTTGACATGTTCGCCTAACATTTTATAATATCCAAATGACCTAATCTGTCATTTACTTAATAATAGTCTCTAATGATCTTCAATGACTCGAATGCAACGTTCTTGAATCCTGGCTTAAATGGTCCCAAATAGTATCCTTAATATGAGCTAATGCACAGCGGAAGACTTAATACATACCTGAGAATAACATGCTTTAAAACGTCAACATAAAGTTGGTGAGATATAGGTTTAATGCCGGCAGCAATATATATATATATACCACAAGATTTCATATATAAACATTTTAATAAAAATATTCTAAGTGGTTGAGCACTTGGTAACCATACTTAACAATTAATCACGTCGCATATTCCCTTTAATATGAAATCTTACTACACTGTACCAAGTGTAGTCACGAAACGAAGTAATGTGCAACCGTTGAATACTGGTCGTCCAGTCCGGTTGGGGTTGTCAGGCCCGATAGATCTATCAACAGGATTCGCGTTTACAATACCGCTGTAAATATTAGTTACCAAGCTACAGGGAAGTATGCCAGTGGTACAACTCAACGTAGAATATATTTTTCAGTTACTTGTGTCCATAACGTAAAACATAAAATACATGTATTCTTATCCCGAAATATTTAGAGTTTAAAAGTGGGACTATATACTCACTTTTGTCTTGAAGATATGTAATTTCGACTTGGTCTCCGATTGATATCACGAACCTATCCATATATAATTTATCAATATATTTTCATTTTAAACAAACGTCACATATATATACTTATAATACTTTTAATACTTTTAATAATTCCTTAGTCCGTAGTTAGCAGTCCGATGTTAGTAATTCAATTTTAATGGTTCATTTTTAGGTGTTTAATAAACCCCCAATGAAATAAATAAAACCCCCATCGTATATGTATTGGTCGAGATTAATCTTGACCCACGGTACCGGTGTTGTCAAATGACGTGTTGCGTACATAAAGTACCGGTGTTGTCAAATGACGTGTTGCGTACAATCATGGGATCTTATGATTAATCTTCTCGTATTGTTTACGGGTGATCCTGAACCATATAAAATTAAATTATGAGTACATATATATAAAATATCATGTTATTTTAGAAAGATGTGATTTTCTTTAATTTTCTCCAATTATTTTCGTAGCTAAACTAGTTTTGGATATCCGATCTCGTTTTGGTCATAGTTTCTTCGTTACAACTCCGTTTCCGTTGATTCAACTTGCCACTTCCTTGGATCGAGTCCCTCTCTAAGAATATGAACTGTAAATACCTTAGTTTGTATTTGAAATCACAGGTCATAGGTCAAACTTTGGTGAAACTTATGAAGTTAATCATTTTCCCTTATGTAAACAACATTAAATGATTATTTTTCCAAAAATACTTATACTTTGAGTTAAATCATGAAATTTTTATGTGTTAACATATTCATAAGAAATATCATTTTTCCAGAATATAAACCTCCAATTCAAAGTTCAAGATGGTTTTTAATTATCCAACCCAAAACAGCCCCCGGTTGCACTCCGACGTCGTAAATTCAGTTTTTAAGGTGTTCTTTGAAAAACCAAGTTATACCTTGTTAAATTAGCATATTTTTATGATATATTACAGGTCTTGAAGTATTTTAAAAGTTAAGTTAGAAGGATCTATTTAGTTTGCAAACAAGTTTGAAAACATTCAAACTATGTTCTTGTTGTTAAAATTTTATACCACAAAATAAGATAGCTATATATATATGAATCAAATAGAATTATGAACAAGGTTACTACCTCAAGTTACTTGGACAAGGTTGCTGTAAAAGAGGAGTAAAAACCTAGAACCAAAAGGGTGATGGAATTGGATGAAAGATTGGAAGTAAACTTGTGTTCTTGGGAAGGATTCTTGAAGTGTTTTTGTAAGGTTTTTCTTATGGTGTTTAAGTGATGTTTTTATGGCTAGATCTTCATGGATATTAGCTGAATGGTTATGGAGTTTAAGGCTCTTAAAAGTTTGTGTGTTTTTAGCTAGAGGTTTGAGGTAAAAATGAATCAAAAATTGAAAATGGATGGAGTATAAATGGTGGTGTAAAAGGTGTATAAGTTTGTAATTTTGTGAAAAGATCTTTTAATCATGTGAAATTGTCATACTAGATAACAAAAGTAGTTACCTTATACATAAGGCATGAACAAGGGCTGGTTGGTGGTGATTTGATGTGTATATACCAATAGTAAATACGTATAGAAGCTAGGTATGATACGAGTACATATACTCTAGATATACGTATAGAAATCTTGTGAAAAATGGAATGAGAATTCAAATATAGCTATCTTTTGTGAATACACTTATATTGTTTTATGTATTTAAGTCCTTAAAAAGTGATTAAATACATAACATATACGATATATGTATAAACATTATAGGTTATAAGTATTTATGTCAAATAACGTTACGTATGGTTATCGTTTTGAAAACTTAAGTTAGTATTTTCAAAATATACTTATAACTTATTGTTATTAATACAAAATGAGATAATAAAACATCCATAAATCATGTTAAATATGTATATATACATATATATACACAAACGTATAATTATCATATGTTATATAGTTCGTGATATCATCGGTCAACTAGACGGTCAAACGTTGTGTAAAACTCTTTTCGAAAACATAAATCTCAACAATTTGGATTGCTTATCATGTTGGTAAGGTTTAATTTATGTAAATATTAATCTTATAAGTATAAAATGATCGGAAAAATCCGGGTCGTTACATTACCTACCCGTTAAATAAATTTCGTCCCGAAATTTGGTAGTGGTTGTCATAATTAACAATAGGAATGTTTTCATGACGAATATGAGGTAATAATAGAGTTTTATCATTATTGGAAGATACAGATAAAATGATTCGATCATATGAAGCGCACGAGTGAAGCTATCACAAAAGAATGAAATGGGTGAATATGGAATTGTTTTAACCGATAACGTGATTAGAATTGATTTCCGGAATTTATGGAAAATCTTACGTAATAAGATTTGGTTCTTTGGCGATCAAGATCTTCTTTGATTTAGTGCGGCGATCTGTTTCGATTTCTTTGTCGAATATTTTACTATAAATCCACTTCCTTCTCTTCCTTATTTCCACAACTCACATCTTCTATCCTTTCTCCTTCAACTCATACCTTAAAGTATTCTTTTAAATGCTCCATCCCGTTCTAATTCTTGTTACACTTCTAACTTTCATATCTTTCATTCTTCTCTTTCATTTATCGCCAGAAGAATCTATTTACTTCTATCCTTTCCTCGGAATTATAATGTTTTTAATTCTCCCGTGTCTTTACGTTGTAATACGTATTGATATACACGGTTTGTAAATCCTGGGTGATTTTCGGCCTTTGTATTCTTCATTATTTTTCAAAGCTTCATACGTTCGTTTTCTCTTCCCGACTTCGAGTCAAGCGAGTAATGGTCCGGAATTTGTAGATATGAGATTCGAAATGAGTATAGCTAATGCTCTAAGAAAGAAATGGTAATAGAACAATTTTGATTTGTCAAATTACCAGAATACCCCGGAAAAGATAGAACTGTCAGGATGACATGTTCCTATTATGTTTGAGAATTGGATAGAATGTAAGAGCCGTGTAACATGGCACATGATGATGGTACTGTGAATCATCACATTTCATTAGAAACTTAACATGACTTACTGTAATATAATGAAGTTGATCAAGTTTCATTATATTATACTAATTCATGCATCAGTTCCCAACACTGCTTCAGAACATTCCTATTTTAAACTTGAAGGTTTTAGAACTTAGAAACTAACACAGTTTCTTTTATGTTGTAACGCAGATATTACGGAGAAATAAATATTCTCAGATAAGAATAGTTGTGAAAATATCTCCAGAAATATGGAGAATATAATAACGGAAGATATGAAGATATCTTATAATATCTAAGATAAGATGATGATGAAGAATATCATCGGGAAAGGTTTAGAATAAGGGGTGGGGTTTTTTTACTAATGGTTTCAGCAGGCACTGAATCGTTTGAATCCTTTGAAAGCAGATTCAGTTCTTGTGATTTATCCACAACCTCTTTCATACTTTGCTCAAACCGTTTTCCGGTTCCAACTCTTCTCTTTTTCTGAGTTTTATCAACACACTGTGCTTCATCATCAAACTTTTGACCGTTTAAAATCGTTTACAATTTTCGCTGCTTCATCAGCATTTAAAGAACTACTTCATAATTCAGGGTGTTTTTCAGAAACTTCACCTTCGGAGTATGAAATCCTTAGGAATAGACGTTATAGGTATGACTGAGAAGTTTTGCGAGATTTTTAAAATACTAATTGCGGATTCCGCCAAAAAGATGACAAGCTGCTGGTACATGATGTCGTGGAATATGAAAGGTTCTCCGGTAACAACGGTGAAAGGACAAGGTATATATATCGAGGTTATAATAAGAGTAGTCCTACTGAGAAATCAAAGTGGAGCTTTGACAAAATCGACTTATATTGAAAAGAGAAATGTAAGGTTGTTTTTGCCAATGAACGATAAGGAATTTGACGCGGATAAGTTTTAACGATAACTTCGGTTTCGAAAGTTTCAGGTGTATAACTGTATGCATAAATCTTTCTTCCGTAGACGAGGTGCGGCTGGTTCAACTTCTCGATCGAGGTGTTTTCAAGAATCATGAAAAGATTTGAACGAGGATTATAATTGTCGAAGTACAAATGAGGTTTAGGATGAAATCAAGTGGCAAACTTGAAGAATTGTTTAGTTTTATATGTTATAATCAACATTTTATTTCATTTTAATTGTCCAATGTTTCTTCTTTATGCCACTTGTTGGATTCGGATAGGTAAAAATCCAAATATGAAATTTAAATGAAAATGGTTATTCTGGGGTGAATGGATACGTATATCGATGGTTGTAAGTAGAATAACAAATGACGTTGAATCAGATTCGAAGAATGTACAGTGTAACTTATTAATATAAAATCCAAATATTCCACGGGTACTACCTACCCGTTAAAATATTTTTCATCATTAACAGTTTGTAGGAAAGAATTTTTAATTACAATCTTTATGAAAATATACTTGCATATATATTTTCTTCGGATGTAATTATGAATTTAATGAGTCAATAAGAGATTAAACTCATTTGATTTTTCGGTTAGAATTGGAGTACATAATCTTTAAAACATTAAAGATTACATAATCGCTATGTAGAACGAAAACAAATGATGTAGAACAATATGTAGAACGATGATAATCAATGTAGAACAATATATAGAACAAAGATCATACTCGAAGTTCCGATGAGGTTTTTGAGGTATGTGATGTTGATATCCGAGATACAGTTTGTGAGGTTGAGATTTTGGGGGTGACAAGAGTACTGTCGGCGTTGATGATGGTGGTACAGATTATGCTGCTGGTGCTGCTGCTGGTGTTTGTAACCTTCGCACCGTATTTTCTAAAGCCACTACCCGAGTGCGAAGCTCGTTGACTTCTTCTATTATACCGGGATGATTGACGGTTGGAACGAGCGAATGAACAAGATTAGAAATATGGGATAGTATGTAGTCATGACGAGATACTCTAGAAATGAGCGAGAAAATGGTGTTTCGAATAGGTTCGCCGGTAAGTGCTTCAGGTTCATCGTTAAGAGGACAATCTGGTGGATGGAATGGATCACCTTCTTCTTGCCTCCAGAGATTTAGTATATTACGAACCCATCCCCAATTCATCCAGAATAGCTGATGGGAAATTGGTTGATCCATTCCGGTGACGCTGTTCTCGGGGCTCGAATGGAAATCCATATCGGCGTAGCTATCGAAGTCGGAGGAATTCGAACTGGATGAAGAATCCATCTTGTATAGTCGAAGAAATGAATTTTTGGTATGGAATAGATTATAGAAAATGGGTTTGGTACTCTTCAATACATAATTTACATATGTATATATAATACCAAAATCCCGTGAATTACGGAGAATTTTTGAAATACGTCAAGCAATGTCTATAGTAACAGATACGCTAAGATATGAATTTTGTCTATACACTATCGATGCACTAAATGCAGTAAGACGTGTCTAGACTTAAGAATGATAAGCAGGCAGTTTCCTAAGGATGATAAACAGATGATTTCCGACTAGAAATGATAAGCAAAACTTTTGACATGTAGATACGGTCAAAGTCCAGACTCACTAATTGATAATGCTAAAAACGAACATATATTTCATAGCATTATTCCTCAAGAAAGACAAGCTTTTAGTTGCAATTGTTCTATTTACAAGTGATATTCGTTTAAATAATAAAAGGTGAAGACAAAAGACAGATTCGACGAATTGAAGACGCAAACGACCAAAAAGCTCAAAAGTACAAAAGACAATCAAAAAGGTTCCAATTATTGATAAGAAACGTCTCGAAATCACAAGAGTACAAGATTCAAAACGCAAAGTACAAGATATTAAATTGTACGCGAGGACGTTCGAAAATCCGGAACCGGGACCAGAGTCAACTCTTAACGCTCGACGCAACGGACTAAAAATTACAAGTTAACTATGTATATAAATATAATATAATATATAATTAATTATATTAATTATATATATATTATATATATATATTAAAAACCGTCGGCAGAGAAAACTCCAAGGACTGAGCTGTAAAATTAACCTCCGCGACTCGCGGAGTTTGAAGGGGTTTTTGCCGCGAGTCGCGGAGCCCCAAAATTCAACTCTGGCTATAAAGCAAACCGAATTCTGATCAAATTTCATATATTTTTTCTCTCATCTCTCAATATATACGATATATATATATATATATATATATATATATATATATAATTTATATTTTAATTTTAATTTTAATTATAATTCTAATAATAAGAGTATGTTAGCGAATGTTGTAAGGGTGTAAGTCGAAATTCTGTCCGTGTAACGCTACGCTATTTTTAATCATTGTAAGTTATGTTCAACCTTTTTATATTAATGTCTCGTAGCTAAGTTATTATTATGCTTATTTAAAACGAAGTAATCATGATGTTGGGCTAATTACTAAAATTGGGTAATTGGGCTTTGTACCATAATTGGGGTTTGGATAAAAGAACGACACTTGTGGAAATTAGACTATGGGCTATTAATGGGCTTTATATTTGTTTAACTAAATGAAAGTTTGTTAATGTTAATATAAAGATTTACAATTGGGCGTCCCTATAAATTACCATATACACTCGATCGGACACGATGGGCGGGGTATTTATATGTACGAATAATCGTTCATTTAACCGGACACGGGAATGGATTAATAGCCACTAGAATAATTAAAACAGGGGTGAAATTACATTCAAGGGTAATTGGTGTAATTGTTAACAAAGTAGTAAAACCTTGGTTTACACGCAGTCGATAACCTGGTGTATTCATTAAACAAAGTATTAAAACCTTGTTACAATTCGAATCCCCAATTAGTTGGAATATTTAACTTCGGGTATAATAATAATTTGACGAGGACACTCGCACTTTATATTTATGACTGATGGACTGTTATGGACAAAAACCAGACGGACATATTAAATAATCCAGGACAAAGGACAATTAACCCATGGGCATAAAACTAAAATCAACACGTCAAACATCATGATTACGGAAGTTTAAATAAGCATAATTCTTTTATTTCATATTTAATTTCCTTTATTTTATATTTAATTGCACTTCTAATTATCGTACTTTTTAATTATCGCAATTTTATTTTATCGCATTTTTATTATTCGCAATTTCATTATCGTTATTTACTTTACGCTTTAATTTAAGTCTTGTATTTATTTTATATTTTACATTAGGTTTTAACTGCGACTAAAGTCTTAAAATCGACAAACCGGTCATTAAACGGTAAAAACCCCCCTTTATAATAATAATATTACTTATATATATTTGTATTTTTATAAAAGTAAACTAATATAGCGTTGAGCTTTGTTTAAAGATTTCCCTGTGGAACGAACCGGACTTACTAAAAACTACACTACTGTACGATTAGGTACACTGCCTATAAGTGTTGTAGCAAGGTTTAAGTATATCCATTCTATAAATAAATAAATATCTTGTGTAAAATTGTATCGTATTTAATAGTTTTTCCTAGTAAAATATAAACTATTTTGTATACTACCCCGCTGCACATCAAGTATTTTTGGCGCCGCTGCCGGGGAAACTCTTAAACGCCGGAAGTGCAACGCTAATATAAAAAAAAAAAAAAAGATTTTTAGTTACTTTTATTAAAATTCGTTTTTGTAAAAATACGTTTTAAATATTCAAAAATATAAAAAGAAAAACAAAAATATAAGTATTTTTAAGATTTTGTTAAATATTTAAGTTTTATTAGTTTCTTTATTTCTATTTTAGTTTATAAAAATATAAGTTTTATTTTAAAATCTTTTATTTATTTAAAAAACAGAAAACATAAAATAAAAAAAAAATAAAGAAAAACGCGTAAAAATTGAAAGCTGTCAACTGAATTTCTGAACCCCGCGACTCGCGGGGTTTTCTTCTTTAATTGCCGCGACTCGCGGAGACCATCTGACACACGGACAAAAACCCTAATCAAGCATTAATTACGGGTTATTTTTAATTATTATTAATATTTAAACCTATTTATTATTATTATTATTATTATTAGTTTTATTTTCACTTTTACTTTTTATTTATATATTTTAGTTAAATTAGTTTTATTAAATTGTAAAATTAGTAGTTTTATTAAATAAATAATATAAAAATAATATTTTTATAAAAATTGTACTTTTTATAACTTTTTGTATATTTTTATATTTTGTCCCTTTTTAATCGTTGTAGCATAACTTTTGTATTTTTAGCTCATATTTAATTTTAAACTTAGTTTTTGCTATAGTTATTTTTACTCCTAGATTTTTAGGCTTTGCCGTAGAATTCCTTAAGTGCTTTTTCTTTAGACTAAGATTTAGGTGCTTTAGAATTTTGCGACGCCTTTTTAAGTTTTAGTTTCTTTTTAAGTTATTTCCATTTGGGATTTAGTTTTTCCTGTAAGCTTTAATATTTTTAGACACCTTTTACTATGTATCAATTATCATTCCAATTAGTAATTTCAATTTGCGATTATAATTTTAAGTTAGTTATAGTAATAAGGTTAGGTTAGTCAAGTATTTTTAAGTTTTTATAAGTTTCTTTTATTTTTCCGTCACCTTTTATTTTTCAACCATTTTTTCTTTTTCAACCTTTTTCGACGAACTCTTTTTCTCTCTTATTTCTCGCTATTCTAGTTTTAGGACATAGATTTTTTTTCTACTTCTTATCTAAATTTCTTAAAATTGCGAAAATTTATTTTAAGTGGTTAAATTAATAAACATCAAAATTTTCTGATTCGTAGTAATAGTTGGATTTGTACGTGGACCGGGTTATTGGAGCCAAACAGTCCTCAATTATATTGAGACCAAACGAATCCTGCCCCTCTGCTGCATCTTTTGGCTATTCGAAACGTGGGCAAAATCAGAAAAGTCTATTGATTGGATAACTTATTATAATTTTTCTTTCCTTTTTAAAAACTAATAGGATATTCAGTGAATGCACCGAGCAAGACGTTCATCACCTTTTGTACGTTCACCACCTGTAACTAGATCAAGACATCGTTTAACAAATATAACCGCCGTTGATTTTTCTTTAGAATCGTCATCCAGTCGACCAAGTACTTCAGTTCAAATTTCCGATAATCCATTTTTTGAATCCGACCTCACAATTGAGAATCCGGAGAATATTCAGGAACGGTTCGTAGATCCTGAACCACTAAACTTTCCTCCGGAACCACCAATCATTCAAACAGAGATTGTTGAGGAACGAACCATTAAATCAGAATCATCTATTGATACCGATTCAACAAATTCAATTATGGAGAATCTGGAACCTTTAAGTATGGAAGACCGAATGAGAGCTAAACGCACTGGCCAAGGTCACGCAATTACTCATCCAGACATTAATGCGCCAGATTATGAAATCAAAGGACAAATTTTACACATGGTGACTAATCAATGCCAATTTAGTGGTGCGCCGAAGGAAGATCCAAATGAACATCTACGTACCTTTAATAGAATCTGCACACTATTTAAAATACGAGAAGTGGAGGATGAACAGATATATCTCATGTTATTTCCCTGGACTTTAAAGGGAGAAGCCAAAGATTGGTTGGAATCGTTACCTGAAGGGGCGATCGATACATGGGACGTTTTAATTGACAAATTTCTTAAACAATTCTTTCCTGCATCTAAAGCTGTAAGACTTCAAGCAGAAATTGTTACGTTTACACAGAAACCAAATGAAACTCTATATGAGGCATGGACAAGATATGGAAAGTTATTAAGAGGATGTCCGCAACATGGTTTAGACACCTGTCAAATAGTACAAATATTTTACCGAGGATGCGACATCACTACAAGGAAAGATATAGATATAGCAGCTGGTGGTTCTATTATGAAGAAAACCGAAACTGATGCTTACAAAATTATTGATAATACTGCTTCCCACTCACATGAGTGGCACCAAGAAAAAGATATCATTAGATCATCTAAAGCAGCTAGAGCCGATTCTAGCCATGACTTAGATTCCATTTCGGCAAAGATAGATGCTTTCGAGAGACGAATTGAAAAGATGACTAAAGATATTCATGCTATACGAATTAGTTGTGAGCAGTGTGGAGGACCACATTTGACAAAAGATTGTCTCAGTATTGAATTAACAATGGAACAAAGAGAGAATATTTCATACATAAACCAAAGGCCTGGAAATAATTATCAGAATAATTATCAACCGCCAAGACCGATTTACAATCAAAACCAGAATTATAACCGAAATATTCCATACAACAACCAACAAGGTCCTAGCAATCAACAAGTATCTAACAATACTTACAATCAGCAAAGACCTATTTTTCCGATTAAACCACAACAAACCGATGATAAAAAGCCAAATTTAGAAGATATGATGACAAAGCTAGTTGAAACTCAAACACAGTTTTTCACATCTCAGAAACAAACAAATGAACAAAATGCTCAAGCATTTAGAAATCAACAAGCTTCTATTCAAAATCTGGAACAAGAAGTAAGTAACCTAGCAAGGTTAATAGGTGAAAGAAAACCGGGAAGTTTACCAAGCGATACAAATGCTAACCCCCGGAATGAAACAGCTAAAGCTATTACCACAAGAAGTGGTACAACACTTAAATCACCTGAAATACCTGTAACTTCTGATGAAACTATTCCTACTCCACAAGAACCACAACCTGATCAAGATAAGGAAAAAGAACTGGTAGTTGAAAAGGTTAATGAAAATAACACAGTTAAGGATAAACCTTATGTTAAACCATACCAACCACCACTTCCTTACCCGAGTAAAATGAAGAAAGAAAAACTTGAAGCCGAGCAATCCAAATTCTTGGATATGTTTAAACAGATAAATGTAAATCTTCCTTTCATTGATGTGATTTCAGGAATGCCTAGATATGCTAAATTCTTGAAAGATCTAATCTCAAATAGAAAGAAAATGGAAGAACTCTCGGCTGTCACTATGAATGCAAATTGTTCAGCAGTGCTGTTGAATAAGATACCAGAAAAACTATCTGATCCAGGAAGTTTCACAATTCCATGTTTTCTGGGTAGTCTTAGTTCAATAGAAGCATTGGCAGACTTAGGTGCTAGTATAAATCTAATGCCGTATTCACTATACGCTAAACTAGACCTTGGAGAATTAAAACCAACCAGAATAAGCATACAACTAGCCGATAGATCAATAAAATATCCTAGAGGGATAATGGAGAACATGCTAGTTAAAGTTGGTACTTTAGTATTTCCAGTAGATTTTGTTGTTTTGGACATGGAAGAAGATTCTCAAGTTCCTCTCATATTAGGAAGACCATTCTTAAACACGGCTAAAGCAATGATAGACGTGTTCGGTAAGAAACTGACCCTAAGTATAGAGGATGAGAGTGTTACCTTTTCAGTTGATAGAGCAATGCAACAACCACAATCTGCAGATGATACATGTTATTATATTCAAACTATAGATGCACATGCAGAATTATTAGAAGAATTTCCAGAATTACAAGGAACAGGAGAATGTTCTTTAGGAGAAGGTAATGAACCAATTGATGAAGCTGAAATGTTAGCTACACTTATAGCTAATGGATATGAACCAACAACAGAAGAAATTCAAATGCTAAAAGAAGAAGACAGATATCGATATAAATCATCGATAGAAGAACCTCCGAAATTAGAGTTAAAGCCACTTCCAAACCATTTGGAATACGCTTATTTACATGGTGAATCTGAATTACCTGTAATAATATCGTCTTCTCTTACTAAAAATGAGAAATCACAGCTCATTTCTGTGTTGAAAGCTCATAAACCAGCCATTGCATGGAAGATTCATGATATTAAAGGAATAAGTCCTTCGTATTGTACACATAAAATCCTTATGGAAGAAGGTCATAAAACGTATGTGCAACGCCAACGAAGACTAAATCCTAATATGCAAGATGTAGTTAAGAAAGAGATTATTAAACTGCTAGATGCAGGTTTAATATATCCAATTTCTGATAGTCCATGGGTAAGCCCAGTTCAATGCGTGCCTAAGAAGGGTGGCATGACTGTCATTACAAATGAGAAAAATGAGCTTATTCCTACTAGGACTGTAACAGGATGGCGTGTGTGTATTGATTATAGAAAATTAAATGACGCCACCAGAAAAGATCACTTTCCCTTACCTTTCATAGATCAAATGTTGGAAAGATTAGCCGGAAATAGTTACTATTGTTTTCTAGATGGATTTTCCGGATATTTTCAAATTCCAATAGCACCCGAAGATCAAGAGAAAACCACATTCACGTGCCCTTATGGTACTTTTGCTTACAAACGCATGCCATTTGGACTTTGTAACGCCCCTGCAACCTTTCAAAGGTGTATGATGGCAATTTTTCACGACATGATAGAAGAATGCATGGAAGTATTCATGGATGACTTTTCAGTCTTCGGTGATACATTTAAATCATGTCTAGTTAATCTGGAACGAATGCTAATTAGATGCGAAAAATCAAATCTAGTACTTAATTGGGAGAAATGCCATTTCATGGTTAAAGAAGGCATCGTTCTTGGACATAAAATTTCAAAAGAAGGAATTGAAGTGGATAGAGCTAAAGTAGATGTAATTGCTAAACTTCCACATCCCACAAATGTTAGAGGAGTTAGGAGTTTTCTAGGGCATGCCGGTTTTTACCGACGTTTCATAAAAGATTTTTCTAAAATTGCCACTCCTATGAATAAACTCCTAGAAAAGGATGCGCCATTCATCTTTTCAGATGAATGTATCATATCTTTTAATATTCTTAAAGAAAAACTCACTAATGCGCCGATCATGATAACACCAAATTGGAATCTACCATTTGAACTAATGTGCGATGCAAGTGATTTTGCAATGGGAGCCGTTTTAGGACAAAGGATTGAAAAACGATTTCAACCTATATATTATGCTAGTAAGACATTACAAGGAGCACAAACAAACTATACAACTACTGAAAAAGAACTCCTTGCTATTGTCTTTGCTTTTGACAAATTTCGATCATATATCGTTCTAGCAAAAACGGTGGTCTATACCGACCATTCTGCTCTTAGATACCTATTTTCAAAACAAGATGCTAAACCAAGATTAATCCGTTGGATCTTACTCTTACAAGAGTTTGATATTGAAATCCGAGATAAAAAAGGAGCAGAAAATCTCGCCGCTGATCATCTTTCTCGTCTTGAAAATCCCGAATTAGAAGTTCTGAATGAATCGGCCATACAAGACAACTTTCCTGATGAATATCTATTGAAGATAGATTATAAAGAAATCCCATGGTTTGCAGACTATGCAAACTACTTAGTTTGTGGATTCCTTGAAAAAGGATTATCGTACCAAAGACGAAAGAAATTCTTCAGTGATATAAAACACTATTTCTGGGAAGATCCACATTTGTTTAAAAGTTGTCCCGATGGAATAATACCCCGATGTGTATTTGGAGATGAAGCTAGTAAAATTTTAAACCATTGTCACACAGGACCAACAGGAGGGCATTATGAGCCTCAACTAACAGCAAGAAAAGTTTATGAAGCTGGATTCTATTGGCCTACAATTTACAAAGACGCACACCTTCTTTGCAAATCCTGTGATGCATGTCAAAGGGCCGGAAAAATAAGTCAACGTGATGAAATGCCACAAAATGTCATCCAAGTATGTGAAGTATTTGACATTTGGGGTATTGACTTTATGGGTCCATTTCCAAAATCTCATAATAATCTATATATACTCGTAGCCATTGACTATGTATCTAAATGGGCGGAAGCACAAGCTCTCCCAACTAACGATGCACGAGTTGTAGTCAACTTTTTAAAACGTCTTTTTGCAAGGTTTGGAACACCGAAAGCTTTAATAAGTGATCGGGGTACTCATTTCTGTAATAATCAACTTGAGAAAGTTCTTAAAAGATATGGAGTAACTCATAAAATCTCCACCGCATATCATCCACAAACAAGTGGACAAGTTGAAAATACCAACCGAGCTTTAAAACGTATTCTAGAGAAAACCGTAGGATCAAATTCGAAGGAATGGTCCATTAAATTGGAGGATGCACTCTGGGCTTTTAGAACAGCCTGCAAAACTCCAATTGGAACCACACCTTTTAGACTTGTTTATGGAAAAGCATGTCATCTTCCAGTAGAAATTGAACACAAAGCATTTTGGGCTTTGAAGACATGTAATCTTGATTTACATGAAGCCGGACGTCTACGATTAAGTCAACTAAATGAATTAGAAGAATTAAGACATGAAGCATACGAAAATTCGTTAATCTATAAAGAAAGAACGAAGAAATGGCATGATAAAAGAATCAGAAGTTCAAAAGAATTTAAAGAAGGAGACAGAGTTCTTCTTTTCAATTCACGATTCAAGCTATTTCCTGGAAAATTGAAATCAAGATGGTCTGGACCATTCATAGTCAAAAGAGTTTTCCCATACGGAACGATAGAATTGATAAATTCAAATGGGATTGAATTTAAAGTTAATGGTCACAGAGTTAAACATTACATACATGGTCCGATGGAAGTCGACAACGAAGTTAATCACAATTTCGATACCACAGCTAACTAAGTGTGGGGAGAATCAAGTCTTTAAAGGATAATATGTATTTCTGTTAGAGTTAGATTGTCTGTTTTCGTGTAGTTCTCGAAAATGGAACACTTATGGTCTTTCCCTAGCAGACCCTAAAGAACTAGTCTTCTCCCCCCATTCTGAATTTTTATTTTTTTTAGGTTTTTACAAAATGAAGACTGCCTGTGAACTAAACCATGGTCTAATGCTACACGCTTTGATCACTAAACGTAATAATGACATACTACCGAGCGAATTAGTATCAGTAATCAGAGAAAGAATGGACGGAGTTAGAAACGGATCCAGATGCGAAGATAATAAGTTACAATTTGGTAAAGGAAAATCAAAATCCGCAGCGAAAAGAAGAGCACGACACCTAGAACGATGTCACAAATGCGGAAAATGGTCACATGGAGGTAAATGTTCCAATAATCAAACCTATTCAAATACCGAATTTGTTACTTTATGCAGAGACGGACCGTTCATATGTTTAGAAGAAAAGATACTGAATGCTCGAGGTTACGCCTATGTAGCCATGGAAAATCAATTAAACCGACTATCGTATGAATGGAATAGATCATATAACTAAGAAATCTATTTCACAGGTATGTCTGTACAGTTTTTAGTTATTTTTTTTATTTTTAACCTTTTGATAATAAACGCTAATTTGTTCGCTAAAAAGTATTAAATTGGTATTAAATAAAATTAGGTTTGGCGACCGAAATTATTGATATCGTTCAAAAATTTATTACATCACTGCGAAATTTAACGTTTATTCTTAAGGTATAAATATCTTTAATCAATCAACCCAAAATATTTCAAAAATTCGTCATGAGTTAAATTAGGTCTTGGAACCGAAATTACTTTACCGAAAAGAGGGGCGCATATTTTTGATAATATTTGATTGATTAAAGTGGGATAAAAAGACAAAAAGATTTTTAATTTTATTTTTACCATATTTTAAAAAATTAATATTTAAATCTTAAATTAATATTGTAAACTCTGTAAAAACAATATATTTAAAATTGTAAATATTTGAAAAAATTAATATAAGTTTGATATGAATTTATTTTTAAATTAAGTTTGTCGTGAACTTTTTAAAATATAAATTTTTAATTTTATGCATTTCAAATTTTAAGTTTGGTGTGAATTTTTAATATTAATTTTGAATTTTATATTTAAGTTGTGTGAATTTAAAAACAAAAATTTACTTTATCTCAATTAAGTTAAGAATATGATTTTTAAAATTCGTCGTAAGTTGAAGACTAGGTCTTTGAACCGAAATTGCTTTACCCGAGGGAGGGACGAGAACTTTTATTATCATTATTTTTAATCTTTTTGATTTAAAGTATGCCAAAAACATTAAAAAAACCCAAAAATCTTAGCTTTTAAAACAATCGCTACAAAAAGACAAATTTTAAAATTTTGTCGAGAGACGGACTAGGACATCGATCCGAAACGACCTCGTCCTAAATAATAAGGGAAACAAAATTTTAAAATTAAATACTTAATTGTTTTATAAGTTAAAGATTAAAAAAAAAAAAGAAAAAAAAAAAGAAAAAAGCAAACTCCGCGACTCGCGGAGTTTGAAGTGCAAAACCTCCGCGACTCGCGGAGGGACCAAAAATCAGAAAAAAAAATAAAAGAGCTGCACGATCAGTTTCACTCCCCACACATAAACACCCGAATTCTGCACGCGAAAAATCCCGAAAATACACCCAAAAATCCCAATTTTTAACCGTTAATCACCAAATTTTTTGCTAAAATCATGTTGAGAAGGATGCTATCTAAGAATTACTCAAGAAAAACGGTAAATTTCTACACCTAAACACCATTTAATTCGAAATTTGATGTTCTTGAGCTATTTTTTCCCCAATTTGATTTTGATGCTTTTTAGTGTAATTAAGCTTAAATTGTTTATGTATTATGCTTGTATAACCTAGATTGATGCTGTTTAACATGATTAGAAGCCTTAAACTTCAAATTTTGAGTAATCTAGGGTTTGTGTTCTTCAGAAATTTGGGGCTTTTTGATATAAACAGGTTATGGCCAATTTTTGTCTTGAATTGTTGCTAAATTGAGTAGTGTAACATGTCTAGGTAGTTAAATGATCCAAACTTTGAGCCTAAACATGATTTTGAGAATTAAAGTGGACTTTTTCAAGTCTAAAATTCATGAACTTGATTTTTGAAAGATAATGCCATTTGAGACTTGTTTGATTGCTAGTAATGATTATTTTGACATGTTATTTGAGTTGAATGCTTATGAACTTGGCGAACATTTTCGTATATGCTTATTTGAAAAAGTGTAGATTTGATAAAAATGTGAAAATAAGCTTAAGTTTGATATAAATTGATAATGTCATTGTAATTATTTTGATTGATGATTTTGCTGACACTAATGCATATTTGGATGCACAAAATTTGTGTTTGATGTGTTTTGCAGAATGAAAGGGGTGAATCTTCATCCCAAGCCCGCAATGCTCCTGCTGAGAATTTGGAACAACAGGAGGTGGATAACTACTACAAGCAGGATGTACCTCATCCAGTCATGACCTTTTCCGATATGCATTTGGAAGAATTGCACCCGAACCTGAGATTTGACAGACTTTGGATAGATTATCCAAAATATCAACGGGGTTTGCATACTCTTCACTCTAAGGTTGTTGAGGTACCGAGGGTCATAGAATGGGGACCCTTAGAAGCTGTAGAATTGGCCGGGCCAATTAGGGAATTACTTGTACAGAGGTATGGTAATTCTTCTTTTAATGACTGGATATGTTTATTCACCATACGCAGACCTGTATATAAAGTATGGTGTGAAGAGTTGTTATGTAGTATAGAGTTGAATGATCGGGTAGCTAGTTTAACCGATCGTTCTTTTATTAGATTTTTGTTAGGAGGTTCGATGCGCCACATGTCTTTATTGGACATGGCTCAGGCTTTACGTATATATACGCCTGAGGAGTTAGCGTCTGCCAATTGTAGAGGATTGATACTAAACGGTAGAAAGATAGATGAGAATTTTGATACACACGGTGTGTGGAGTCAAATGACAAGCCATCACCGTTTCAAAGGGGGAAATTACTCTTATTTGGATATAGATAGAGCCGAATTAAGAGTGATACATAGGTTTTTAGCTAATTCGATTACACAAAGGGGTAAAAACAAAGAAAAGGTAAATGAACAAGATTTGTTTTACCATATGTGTATTCGAGACCCACAGAGCGCTGTAAGTATACCATATTGTGTGGGTTATTATTTATCAGCTATGGTTCGGGGAATGCGACCACATAGCATAATAGGAGGTGGTATTTTTATTACTTTGATTGGTGAATATCTCGGTGTGGATATAAGTCGAGGGGGATTATTACTAGAAGAGCCGGAACCCCGCGATACTATAGGTTTAAATGTATACCATGGTGCGAAAGTTTTGAAGAGGCGAAATAACGCCGCAGTACGATACCATGGTAGACATCCACAGGTGGAGAGAAACCAGGAACAAGGTAATGTAGGAGGGGGGAATGAGATGCAAGAAATGCATAGGTTTATAGCTTCTCAGGAATACGAAAATGCTAGACAGAGAGCATTTGAAGATTGGCAAGTTCATCAGAACCAGATCATAGCTCATTGCCAACATATAGGTAGAAACTATATTCCTACACCGAAACCCGTCTTCCCTCCTTGGTCTATAGAGATGCAGCCACCATATCCTACGTATGACCCTGCCGAAGCATTCTATAGCACTTATGGTTATGCCTGGAACCCCTATTGGTACCAATATCATCCTTAGTTTACTTATTATTTTTTTTTATTTTGTAATTTGTAATTATTGATACATTTAATATTTTTGTTAATATTGTAATCATTTTTATAATTTCTAACTTTTATTCTTAGATTTTAATAATTTTTGAATGTGGGGTAATATACCAAACTTCAAAAATATGTATATATGTTTGCAGTTTATCTTATGTATACAACAGGGTAAAACAACGCATTTTCAAAGACTGGCATTAAGTTCAGCAAAAGCAACTAATTTTGACGACAAGATGCAAAATATATGTGAAATAACAACAAGACGGAATGAACAAATGATGTGCACCATTTATCATTCAGCAAACAAACGCCAATATATTTGGAAACTTTGGTAAAATTTAATCATTTTCACACAAATCACCCTCAATAATTTAAATTGTTACTGATTTCTTGCAAATGAGGGCATTGCAAGATCTTAAGTGTAGGAAGGGGTTAAATTCTTTCGGATTTTAAAATTTTTTACTTTATACACTTGGTTACCATTAAAAATACTAGTAAAGCAGTAGTTGTATTAGAATCTAGTGCTCTCTGATAAAAAAGAACAGCCCTAGTCTTATATACTGACTACCCAATTCTAGTAAAATTTTTCAATTAAATGAATTTAAATCATGTTCATACATATTTATGAACGATAAAACTAGGTTTTAACACCGAAATTATTGTTACCTCGGAAAGGACATAAATTGAGAAACAAACCAAAATGTTAAAATTCATTTAAAATGGAATAGAGGACGATAAAAAGGAAAATAAAAGCCAAGTGTGGGAAAATTTACCAAGTTATCTTAAACATATGTCACATATATCTGTAACAAATAACTGAAAATACTTTTGCTTTGAACTAAACTAAACTGTTTTACCCAATGAAAGAAAAGAAGAGATGGATCTACACGATGAATCAATTCCATCATTAAAAGGAAGTAAAGTCTTCCGAAAAAGAAACGCGCTTCTTGATTTAGGTCAGGAAGTTGTCGTCCAGACCAGCTGTAGGTTGACGAAAAATCTAGAAAAGTCATCACTAAAATCAGCAGGAAATCCACGGACCTCAGTATTAAACAGGGTCGCCAAGTGGTCAGATTTATCCTAACCATGAGAAGGATTTATCTCGTACAATGGGGGGGGCACCGTGCAATTTAGCTTGATAAGACTAATGAATCAGATCCCCAGAAATGATAATCTCCTTAAAGATTAAAAATCAGCTTTTAAGACTGATATTACTCAATCCTAGAGATTGACCTTAAAGATTGAGAATTCAAACTCATGGAATTCAATGATATCTAAACTCGAGCTTAAACGAGAAAATATTTTGATCAAAATTACAAACCGATTTGTTTTCTGAAAACCCTATTTTCAATGCGTTCATTACCATTGAACGTAAAATCCTAGGAATTCACCTGGAATTCATTAGGTCACCTGAACTAAATCGGGTGTCAACCATAAGAACGGTGGTTGCATAGCATGGTCAAAGACAGGACCTTGTGCCAGACCGAAAAATTATAAGGGTGAGCTTTACTATTGCTCCTACCAAGGATAGTAATTGCGTCCGACACGTTATAGACCATAATCAAAAGCATGTCACGAGACATTGCCTTAACAGTTGCTTGTTCAACGCTTTCCTTTACAACCGGACGGTAGTTTACCGAAAGGTAATATACGGGACAAGTAAACTGGACGTGTTGCTTTCCAAATACAAGGTTAGCAAGTGGGTGACACAAAACCGCAAGTTTTGAGCTAAAATTTTCAAATCTGAACCCCACCAAACCCACAAAAATATTTTGCAAACACCGGTAAAGGGTTATTCCGGAAAACTTATCTAGGGTAAAAACTAGATTTCAAAAGATCAAATGTTTTCATAAAGATCCAATTTCCTTAATGGATCTAAATTTTTATAGTCATGTGGGACTGTAAACCATATCGTTACTACCATTGTTTATACCGCCGTATAGAAATCACTGATGTACAAAGTATGAAGAATAAAGAAGTGATTCTAGTATTTCAAGACAATATTGCTTGAGGACAAGCAACGCTCAAGTGTGGGAATATTTGATAATGCTAAAACGAACATATATTTCATAGCATTATTCCTCAAGAAAGACAAGCTTTTAGTTGCAATTGTTCTATTTACAAGTGATATTCGTTTAAATAATAAAAGGTGAAGACAAAAGACAGATTCGACGAATTGAAGACCCAAACGACCAAAAAGCTCAAAAGTACAAAAGACAATCAAAAAGGTTCCAATTATTGATAAGAAACGTCTCGAAATCACAAGAGTACAAGATTCAAAACGCAAAGTACAAGATATTAAATTGTACGCGAGGACGTTCGAAAATCCGGAACCGGGACCAGAGTCAACTCTTAACGCTCGACGCAACGGACTAAAAATTACAAGTTAACTATGTATATAAATATAATATAATATATAATTAATTATATTAATTATATATATATTATATATATATATTAAAAACCGTCGGCAGAGAAAACTCCAAGGACTGAGCTGTAAAATTAACCTCCGCGACTCGCGGAGTTTGAAGGGATTTTTGCCGCGAGTCGCGGAGCCCCAAAATTCAACTCTGGCTATAAAGCAAACCGAATTCTGATCAAATTTCATATATTTTTTCTCTCATCTCTCAATATATACGATATATATATATATATAATTTATATTTTAATTTTAATTTTAATTATAATTCTAATAATAAGGGTATGTTAGCGAATGTTGTAAGGGTGTAAGTCGAAATTCTGTCCGTGTAACGCTACGCTATTTTTAATCATTGTAAGTTATGTTCAACCTTTTTATATTAATGTCTCGTAGCTAAGTTATTATTATGCTTATTTAAAACGAAGTAATCATGATGTTGGGCTAATTACTAAAATTGGGTAATTGGGCTTTGTACCATAATTGGGGTTTGGATAAAAGAACGACACTTGTGGAAATTAGACTATGGACTATTAATGGGCTTTATATTTGTTT
This sequence comes from Rutidosis leptorrhynchoides, assembly GCF_046630445.1. Lineage (NCBI taxonomy): Eukaryota > Viridiplantae > Streptophyta > Magnoliopsida > Asterales > Asteraceae > Rutidosis > Rutidosis leptorrhynchoides. The sequence continues at coordinate 394,902,965 of NC_092336.1, read as the reverse complement.
AACTAAATGAAAGTTTGTTAATGTTAATATAAAGATTTACAATTGGGCGTCCCTATAAATTACCATATACACTCGATCGGACACGATGGGCGGGGTATTTATATGTACGAATAATCGTTCATTTAACCGGACACGGGAATGGATTAATAGCCACTAGAATAATTAAAACAGGGGTGAAATTACATTCAAGGGTAATTGGTGTAATTGTTAACAAAGTAGTAAAACCTTGGTTTACACGCAGTCGATAACCTGGTGTATTCATTAAACAAAGTATTAAAACCTTGTTACAATTCGAATCCCCAATTAGTTGGAATATTTAACTTCGGGTATAATAATAATTTGACGAGGACACTCGCACTTTATATTTATGACTGATGGACTGTTATGGACAAAAACCAGACGGACATATTAAATAATCCAGGACAAAGGACAATTAACCCATGGGCATAAAACTAAAATCAACACGTCAAACATCATGATTACGGAAGTTTAAATAAGCATAATTCTTTTATTTCATATTTAATTTCCTTTATTTTATATTTAATTGCACTTCTAATTATCGTACTTTTTAATTATCGCAATTTTATTTTATCGCATTTTTATTATTCGCAATTTCATTATAGTTATTTACTTTACGCTTTAATTTAAGTCTTGTATTTATTTTATATTTTACATTAGGTTTTAACTGCGACTAAAGTCTTAAAATCGACAAACCGGTCATTAAACGGTAAAAACCCCCCTTTATAATAATAATATTACTTATATATATTTGTATTTTTATAAAAGTAAACTAATATAGCGTTGAGCTTTGTTTAAAGATTTCCCTGTGGAACGAACCGGACTTACTAAAAACTACACTACTGTACGATTAGGTACACTGCCTATAAGTGTTGTAGCAAGGTTTAAGTATATCCATTCTATAAATAAATAAATATCTTGTGTAAAATTGTATCGTATTTAATAGTTTTTCCTAGTAAAATATAAACTATTTTGTATACTACCCCGCTGCACATCACTAATGCATCCTAACAACTACCAGTTAGACACACTAATGCAAGGCCTGGTTCGCTAAGACCAACGCTCTGATACCACATGAGACGACCCGACCCAATCCATAGGGACGAATACAATAACATATGATAACATTGCGAGGTACTTGACCTCTATATGATACATTTTACAAACGTTGCATTTATTCTTAAAAGACAATCTATCATTACATCAAAAGTTGACATGTTCGCCTAACATTTTATAATATCCAAATGACCTAATCTGTCATTTACTTAATAATAGTCTCTAATGATCTTCAATGACTCGAATGCAACGTTCTTGAATCCTGGCTTAAATGGTCCCAAATAGTATCCTTAATATGAGCTAATGCACAGCGGAAGACTTAATACATACCTGAGAATAACATGCTTTAAAACGTCAACATAAAGTTGGTGAGATATAGGTTTAATGCCGGCAGCAATATATATATATATATAGACCACAAGATTTCATATATAAACATTTTAATAAAAATATTCTAAGTGGTTGAGCACTTGGTAACCATACTTAACAATTAATCACGTCGCATATTCCCTTTAATATGAAATCTTACTACACTGTACCAAGTGTAGTCACGAAACGAAGTACTGTGCAACCGTTGAATACTGGTCGTCCAGTCCGGTTGGGGTTGTCAGGCCCGATAGATCTATCAACAGGATTCGCGTTTACAATACCGCTGTAAATATTAGTTACCAAGCTACAGGGAAGTATGCCAGTGGTACAACTCAACGTAGAATATATTTTTCAGTTACTTGTGTCCATAACGTAAAACATAAAATACATGTATTCTTATCCCGAAATATTTAGAGTTTAAAAGTGGGACTATATACTCACTTTTGTCTTGAAGATATGTAATTTCGACTTGGTCTCCGATTGATACCACGAACCTATCCATATATAATTTATCAATATATTTTCATTTTAAACAAACGTCACATATATATACTTATAATACTTTTAATACTTTTAATAATTCCTTAGTCCGTAGTTAGCAGTCCGATGTTAGTAATTCAATTTTAATGGTTCATTTTTAGGTGTTTAATAAACCCCCAATGAAATAAATAAAACCCCCATCGTATATGTATTGGTCGAGATTAATCTTGACCCACGGTACCGGTGTTGTCAAATGACGTGTTGCGTACATAAAGTACCGGTGTTGTCAAATGACGTGTTGCGTACAATCATGGGATCTTATGATTAATCTTCTCGTATTGTTTACGGGTGATCCTGAACCATATAAAATTAAATTATGAGTACATATATATAAAATATCATGTTATTTTAGAAATATGTGATTTATTTAATTTTCTCCAATTATTTTCGTAGCTAAACTAGTTTTGGATATCCGATCTCGTTTTGGTCATAGTTTCTTCGTTACAACTCCGTTTCCGTTGATTCAACTTGCCACTTCCTTGGATCGAGTCCCTCTCTAAGAATATGAACTGTAAATACCTTAGTTTGTATTCGAAATTACAGGTCATAGGTCAAACTTTGGTGAAACTTATGAAGTTAATCATTTTCCCTTATGTAAACAACATTAAATGATTATTTTTCCAAAAATACTTATACTTTGAGTTAAATCATGAAATTTTTATGTGTTAACATATTCATAAGAAATATCATTTTTCCAGAATATAAACCTCCAATTCAATGTTCAAGATGGTTTTTAATTATCCAACCCAAAACAGCCCCCGGTTGCACTCCGACGTCGTAAATTCAGTTTTTAAGGTGTTCTTTGAAAAACCAAGTTATACCTTGTTAAATTAGCATATTTTTATGATATATTACAGGTCTTGAAGTATTTTAAAAGTTAAGTTAGAAGGATCTATTTAGTTTGCAAACAAGTTTGAAAACATTCAAACTATGTTCTTGTTGTTAAAATTTTATACCACAAAATAAGATAGCTATATATATATGAATCAAATAGAATTATGAACAAGGTTACTACCTCAAGTTACTTGGACAAGGTTGCTGTAAAAGAGGAGTAAAAACCTAGAACCAAAAGGGTGATGGAATTGGATGAAAGATTGGAAGTAAACTTGTGTTCTTGGGAAGGATTCTTGAAGTGTTTTTGTAAGGTTTTTCTTATGGTGTTTAAGTGATGTTTTTATGGCTAGATCTTCATGGATATTAGCTGAATGGTTATGAAGTTTAAGGCTCTTAAAAGTTTGTGTGTTTTTAGCTAGAGGTTTGAGGTAAAAATGAATCAAAAATTGAAAATGGATGGAGTATAAATGGTGGTGTAAAAGGTGTATAAGTTTGTAATTTTGTGAAAAGATCTTTTAATCATGTGAAATTGTCATACTAGATAACAAAAGTAGTTACCTTATACATAAGGCATGAACAAGGGCTGGTTGGTGGTGATTTGATGCGTATATACCAATAGTAAATACGTATAGAAGCTAGGTATGATACGAGTACATATACTCTAGATATACGTATAGAAATCTTGTGAAAAATGGAATGAGAATTCAAATATAGCTATCTTTTGTGAATACACTTATATTGTTTTATGTATTTAAGTCCTTAAAAAGTGATTAAATACATAACATATACGATATATGTATAAACATTATAGGTTATAAGTATTTATGTCAAATAACGTTACGTATGGTTATCGTTTTGAAAACTTAAGTTAGTATTTTCAAAATATACTTATAACTTATTGTTATTAATACAAAATGAGATAATAAAACATCCATAAATCATGTTAAATATGTATATATACATATATATACACAAACGTATAATTATCATATGTTATATAGTTCGTGATATCATCGGTCAACTAGACGGTCAAACGTTGTGTAAAACTCTTTTCGAAAACATAAATCTCAACAATTTGGATTGCTTATCATGTTGGTAAGGTTTAATTTATGTAAATATTAATCTTATAAGTATAAAATGATCGGAAAAATCCGGGTCGTTACACTGATGCTCAGCTTTGACCTTAGAACACGTCAAAAATTCTCCTACATATTTAGCAACATCGGATTTCATACCTGGCCACCAAAATGTTTCTTAAGATCCTTGTACATCTTTCCCGTTTCAGGATGTATTGAGTATCTGGTTTTATGAGCTTCTCTAAGTACCATTTCTCTCATATCTCCAAATTTTGGTACCCAAATTCTTTCAGCCCTATACCGGGTTCCGTCTTCCCGAATATTAAGATGCTTCTCCGATCCTTTGGGTATTTCATCCCTTAAGTTTCCCTATTTTAAAACTCCTTGTTGCGCCTCCTTTATTTGAGTAGTAAGGTTAGTGTGAATCATTATATTCATAGCTTTTACTCGAATAGGTTCTCTGTCCTTTCTGCTCAAGGCGTCGGCTACCACATTTGCCTTCCCCGGGTGGTAACGAATCTCAAAGTCGTAATCATTCAACAATTCAATCCATCTGCGCTGCCTCATGTTCAGTTGTTTCTAATTAAATATGTGTTGAAGACTTTTGCGGTCGGTATATATAATACTTTTGACCCCATATAAGTAGTGCCTCCAAGTCTTTAATGCAAAAACAACCGCGCCTAATTTCAAATCATGCGTCGTATAATTCTGCTCGTGAATCTTCAATTGTCTAGACGCATAAGCAATTACTTTCGTTCGTTGCATTAATACACAACCGAGACCTTGCTTTGAGGCGTCACAATATATCACAAAATCATCATTCCCTTCAGGTAATGACAATATAGGTGCCGTAGTTAACTTTTTCTTCAACAATTGAAACGCTTTTTCTTGTTCATCCTTCCATTCAAATTTTCTCCCTTTATGCGTTAATGCAGTCAAGGGTTTTGCTATTTTGGAAAAATCTTGGATGAATCTCCTGTAATAACCAGCTAGCCCGAAAAATTGGCGTATGTGTTTCGGAGTTTTCGGGGTTTCTCACTTTTTAACGGTTTCAATCTTTGCTGGATCCACTTGAATACCTTGTTTGTTTACTATATGACCGAGGAATTGAACTTTTTCCAACCAAAATGCACACTTTGAAAACTTAGCGTACAATTTTTCTTTTCTTAACAACTCTAGCACCTTTCTCAAATGTTCTTCATGCTCTTGGTCATTCTTTGAGTAAATAAGTATGTCATCGATAAAAACAATGACAAACTTGTCAAGGTATGCTCCACACACTCGGTTCATAAGGTCCATGAACACCGCTGGTGCGTTAGTCAACCCAAACGGCATAACCATAAACTCGTAATGACCGTAACGCGTCCTAAAAGTAGTCTTTGGAATATCATCCTCCTTCACCCGCATTTGATGATACCCAGAACGTAAATCAATCTTCGAATAAACCGACGAGCCTTGTAGTTGATCAAATAAGTCGTCGATTCTCGGTAGTGGGTAACGGTTCTTGATGGTAAGTTTGTTCAACTCTCGGTAGTCGATACACAACCTAAATGTACCATCCTTCTTCTTGACAAACAAAATAGGAGCTCCCCATGGTGATGTGCTTGGTCGAATGAAACCACGCTCTAAAAGTTCCTGTAACTGACTTTGTAATTCTTTCATTTCGCTGGGTGCGAGTCTGTATGGAGCACGAGCTATTGGTTCAGCTCCTGATACAAGGTCTATTTGAAATTCAACGAATCGATGTGGGGGTAATCCCGGTAATTCTTTCAAAAATATATCGGGAAATTCTTTTGCGACAGGAACATCACTGATGTTCTTTTCTTCAGGTTTAACTTCCTTGATGTGTGCTAGAATGACATAACAACCTTTTCTTATTAGTTTTTGCGCCTTCAAACTACTAATAAGATTTAATTTCGCATTGTTCTTCTCTCCGTACACCATTAAAGGTTTTCCCTTTACACGCATAATGCGAATCGCATTTTTGTAATAAACGACCTCTGCTCTCACCTTTTTCAACCAGTCCATACCAATTATTACATCAAAACTCCCTAACTCGACTGGTATTAAATCAATTTTAAACGTTTCATCCCCCTGTTTAATTTCTCTATCCCGACATATATTATCTGCTGAAATTAATTTACCGTTTTCTAATTCGAGTAAAAATTTACTATCCAAAGGCGTCAATGGGCAACTTAACTTAGCACAAAAATCTCTACTCATATAGCTTCTATCCGCACCCGAATCAAATAAAATATAAGCAGATTTATTATCAATAAGAAACGTACCCATAACAAGCTCCGGGTCTTCCTGCGATTCTGCCGTATTAATATTGAAAACACTTTCGCGGCCCTGCCCATTAGTATTCCACTGATTCGGGCAATTACTTCTAATGTGGCTCGGTTTTCCACATCCATAACAAATAAAGGCGGCATTACTTGTTTCGCCACTATTTGTTCCTTTAGTTCTGTTAAACTTTGGTCCGTAGACCTCACACTTTTTCGCACCATGGCCAGTTCTTTTACACTTGGTGCAAAATGTCGTGCAGAACCCATTCTGGTGGTACTCTTCACACCTTTGGCATTTTTGGTTTTTGTTTCCGTTGTTGTTATTGAGGTTGTTGTTGGGATTGTTATTGTTGTTGGAACGGTTGTTGTAGTAGTTGTTGTTGTTGGGACATTTGTTGTAGTTATTATTGGGATTACGATTATTGTTGCGATTGTTATTGCGGTTGTGGTTGTAATTATTGTTGTTGTTGTATTGGTGACCCTTGTCACTTGTTTCTTCCCACTTTCTCTTGAGTTGTTTCGTGTTGGCTTCTTCGGCCTCCTGCTCTTTAATTCTTCCCTCAATCTGATTTATGAGTTTATGAGCCATTCGACTTGCCTTTTGTATAGAAGCGGGCTCGTGTGAACTCACATCTTCTTGAATCCTTACTGGTAACCCTTTTATAAATGCGTCGATCTTCTCTTCTTCATCTTCGAACGTTCCTGGACATAATAGGCACAACTCTGTGAATCGTCGTTCATATGTGGTAATGTCGAACCCTTGTGTTCGTAACTCTCTAAGCTCTACCTTGAGCTTATTGACTTCGTTTCTAGGACGATACTGCTCGTTCATCAATTGCTTGAATGTCGACCACGGTAGTGCGTAAGCAGCATTTTGTCCTACATGTTCAAGATAGGTATTCCACCACGTTAACGCAGTACCTGTGAAGGTATGCGTAGCGTACTTAACTTTATCCTCTTCAGTACACTTACTTATGGCAAACACCGATTCGACTTTCTCGGTCCACCGTTTCAATCCAATTGGTCCTTCAGTTCCATCAATTTCCAAAGGTTTGCAGGCAGTGAATTTTTTGTAGGAGCATCCTACACGATTTCTTGTGGAATTAGTTCTACTGCTAGATCTAGAGTTATTGTTATTTTGCATCGTAGCCTGTACTGTGGCTATGTTTGCTGCAAGGAAAACACGGAAGTCTTCCTCGCTCATGTTCAAATTCTGACGAGTCGCCGGTGCCATTTCCTTCAAAAATAGCCAAAAGAATTGAGTTAATCATATAGAATTTAAGAGTAGTCAATAGTATTTCGTAGCATAATATGAACTCATTTATAAAAGCTTTTTCTTCATATTAGCGTTTTATAAGTTTAAATTCGGGTACTACCTACCCGTTAAGTTCATACTTAGTAGCTAATATACAATTCAACTACTACAATTCCATATGAAAAACTGATTATAATAATATATCACATAAAAATATTCTTCAAACTTACAACATCGATATATTACATATAACATGAAATATAGTACACTTTGATACAGGACAGTTTTGAAGATAAATCTAGTTAATACGCAAGTTGTTCAGCAAAGGAAATAAAGACACGTAATTCATAAGTCCAGAAACAAGTCATGCATTCTACTTTTACTAAGACGACTTTCCATCCTTGGTCTTGTGGAAAATAACCGTTATGACCATTGGCTAGGCAGCATGTTGTAATGTCGTTAAAAGGACGAGGGTTTCGTAATGTCCAACAGCCCCGTAATAATCTAAAAACCTTGTTTCTCACCCCAACTACTGAATCCGTCACTTGTGGGAAGGTTTTATTTAAAAGCTGCAATCCGATGTTCTTTTTCTCACTTTGGTAAGTAGCGAACATCACTAACCCGTAAGCATAACATGCTTCTTTATGTTGCATGTTAGAAGCTCTTTCTAATTCACGAAATCCTATGTTGAGATATGTTGAGTCAAAATAGGTTCTTAACCCGTAGCGTAAAATTGCATTTGGGTTCCCCGAATTTAAGGCTTTAAAGAAAACACGGCGTAACTTACGGTCTCCCCAATGTGATATACCCCACCTATCAAAGGAAAGCCTTTTATAAACTAAGGCATTTCTGGAAAGTCTTTCTGTAACAACCCAACCCGTTAACCAACCAAAAATGCGAAATAAAAAAAAAATTAAAACTGATCTGGAGGGTGCGCGGCGCGCACCACTGCCTGTGCGCGGCGCGCACAAATCCTGAGACAGTTCTGATCAAAATGTCCATTTTTCGCGAAAAGATCTTCGACTTCCCGACACTTTTAGACCGAACTCTTTTCACAAAAAACTTATATATGTAAAACTAACACGAATCAAACATAAAAATGATGTTTTACAAGCGGGGCCCACACGATCCAAAATACAAGTTTAATACAAGTTTAGAGTTTCGACCACCAAAAAGTTTAAGTTCCAAACTACACAATGAGCATGGCGTTTGGGATTAAACTACCCAACTACCGGTCAAACTCCAAGAGCTACTAAAGCCAAAAGCGTCCCCTAGTATCAAGCGGGATCTCTAGTCCAATACGATGCCCTTACCCTTGTCCAAAACCGAACCTATAAAATGGTAAACAACGAGAGGGTAAGCAAAGCTTAGTGAATGCAATAATTATACGAATAAATATATAATTATACCTACTTGCATACACTTACACAAACCGCAAACATGCTAGCAACACAATTAGCTTATCGTCACATTAACAAGCTATAATCTCCAATACCACAAGCTAGCAACAACCGCTTAATAATATAACTCGAAATGATATAATATGCTTACAACACAAGTAACCATGGTCGACCAATAGTACAAGGGAACGGCGCTCGCGAAAACGCCATCGGTGTTCATAACATCCATTAGGGCACTTAACACCTCACACCACTAACCCCTAGGGTGGAACCTTAACACCTCGGCACATCACCCCGAGTGGCATCTTAACACCTCGATGCAACACGCATTATTTTACGGAGTGGTGTCTTAACACCTCGACACTACACTCCTAGGTGGCATCTTAACATCTCGATGCTACACCCGAGTGGCATCTTAACACCTCGACCCTACACTCTTCACGTGAAACATGATGTCTTAGCACCTCGACACTACACATTTCACGCTACAACAAATAGATACATTATATACATACGCATATAATTATTCCACTCACCTCAAAGTCTTGAGAAAAGATACCCGAGCTTGCGAAACCTCAAAGTAACGTACCTATCACGTTATACATATTATCAAACGCAAACTCAAGTCGGTCAACCAATTCTTTCACCATTCCTAAGTCATTTTGACCCAAAGTGCAATCCCGACCCATTTTGCACCATTAACCCTAATAATGGGTCAACTTCACCAAAAACCCTAACTCTAGTCAAATATGGTCTTATTACATTTTTTTAAATCACCAATTTAACTCATTTTCACACATGCAAGACCACTTAGGTCATTAAAGACCCATTTGACCCATTTTAAGGTCAACACACACATTTGGGTCATCCACAACCCAAATGACACCCACTAACATTAACTATAAGTGTACTAGTGATTTGCTAGGCCTTTAAGACCCATTTACCCTTTCAAAACCCTAGGTTAGTCACCATTTGGGTCTTCATGACCCAAACTTACCCAAAACCCCCAAATTACTTACAAATGGGTTTTATATGCAACACTAACCCAAACCCTAACCCTTAAACACATTAAACTAAGGTAATCAAGTTTAGGGCTTACCACCACAATCAAAACGAAGCTAACGAGGAGATGAACAACTTTAATGCTCGAGCTAAAACCCGAAACACGCTTCTTCTTCTCCGATTTGAGCTTTCTCACACTTGAATCACACTCTCTCACTAGGATTTAAGTGGATGAAGTTTGGTGGTTAGAAATGGAGTAATGAGGCTCAACTAAACTGATCTAGGGCCTTTAATTCATCCATAAGTGAATTTACCAAAATGCCCATCAAAATATCTGATTTAAAAAGCTGGAACCCAGCTACAGTAAGGGGTGCGCGACGCTCACTAGGCTCAGCTCACTCAGTGACTTCTGTTTAACTGCACAACATCACCCACACTCTATGTAACATAATTACACTACTGTACAAATTGATTAGGGTCTTACAACTCTCCCCCACTTATTCGGATTGCGTCCTCGCAATCCAAGCCGCATGACAAGAGGGAAGATAAACCAACACGAATTCTTCGGGCTCCCAAGTAAACTCGGAACCCTTACTACGACGCCATTGAACTTTAAAAGTCCTAACCTCTTTATGCCTCAACCTTTTGACCTTCTCATCGAGTATGGCAATCGGCTCCTCAATATACTCTAACTTATTGTTTAGCTCAATTTCGTCTAACGGCACCCATGATGAATCATCCGCAAGACACTTACGGAGATGGGAAACATGAAATGTATTATGAATCCCCGCAAGCTCTTCGGGTAATTCCAAACGATACGCGACTTCACCAACACGAGCTAAAACTTTAAAGGGACCAATAAACCGAGGAGCTAACTTTCCCCGTTTTCGAAATCGAATAATACCTTTCCATGGCGAAACCTTAAGCATCACTATATCGCCTTCTTGAAATTCGATCGTTCGTCTACGTTTGTCGGCATACGACTTTTGTCTATCTTGAGCCTTTCTCAAATGTTCCCGAATTATATCAATCTTGTTATTCGTCTCTAAAACCAAATCGGTACTCCCGATTTCTCTTTGACCCACTTCTCCCCAACAAATGGGAGTTCGACACCTCCGCCCGTAAAGTATCTCATAAGGTGGCATCCCGATACTAGTATGATAACTATTATTGTACGAGAATTCCACCAAAGGCAAATGCTCATCCCAAATACCACCAAAATCAATAATGCACGCCCGTAACATATCTTCCAAAGTTTGATTCGTACATTCGGTTTGACCGTCCGTTTGAGGATGATACGCCGTGCTCAACTTCAATTGTGTACCCATATCCTCATGAAACTTTTCCCAAAATCGAGATGTAAAACGGGTATCTCGATCCGAAATAATAGATATAGGAACCCCATGTCGAGCGACCACTTCCTTGATAAACAACTTAGCCAAGGTCTCCGACGATATCGCTTCTTTAATGGGAAGAAACAAAGCACTTTTCGTCAACCGGTCAACTATCACCCAAATCGTATCAAATTGGGTTCTCGCCGTCTTAGGTAACTTTGTTATGAAATCCATGGTAATGTGCTCCCATTTCCATTTCGGAATTTCTAACGGTTGCAATTTACCATAAGGCTTTTGGTGTTCGGCTTTTACTTGCAAACACGTGACGCATTGCTCAACATATTTCACAACATCACGCTTCATGCCCGGCCACCAATAATCTTTCTTCAAGTCAAGATACATTTTCATCGCGCCCGGATGAATGGAATATTTTGACTTATGTGCTTCATCAAGTAGCACTCGTCGGCAATCACCCATCTTAGGCACCCACACCCTTCCTTGGAAAGACAACAAACCACGCGGACCCATAGTAATAAACTCCGATTGGCCCACGATTCGCTCCGTATGCTTGTTGTGAACATAAGCCTCTATTTGAATCTCACCAAGCTTTTCAAGAAAATCGTTGGTAATAATCAAACGTAACGATCCAACTCGTATCGCCGGATGTTGACTCTTTCGACTCAACGCATCCGCGACAACGTTCGCCTTACCCGGATGATAAAGTATCTCACAATCATAGTCTTTCACCACATCCATCCACCTACGTTGGTGATAATTCAAATCTCGTTGATTAAAGAGATGTTTCAAACTCTTATGATCCCAATAAATCCTACACTTGACACCATACAAGTAATGGCGCCAAATTTTCAACGCATGCACAACCGCCGCCAACTCAAGATCATGAGTCGGATACCTCGTTTCATGTTCCTTTAATTGTCGAGAGGCATAAGCGATGACTTTACCTCTTTGCATTAGAACACACCCGAGACCATTTAAGGAAGCATCACAATAAACCACCATGTCTTCAACACCTTCCGGTAATACTAACACCGGAGCTTGACACAACTTTTCTTTTAACAATTGAAAAGCAATTTCTTGCTCGTTCTCCCAAAGAAACCTCGCATTCTTCCTTGTCAATTTCGTCAACGAAGAAGCGATCTTAGAAAAATCTTGGATAAACCGACGATAATAACCGGCCAATCCGAGAAAACTTCGGATTTCCGTAGGCGTAGTCGGTCGTCCCCAACTCTTCACCGTCTCGATCTTCCCCGGATCTACTTGAATACCGTTTTCGTTCACAATATGACTAAGGAATTGAACTTCCCTTAGCCAAAATTCACATTTAGAGAACTTTGCATACAACTTCTCCTTTTGTAGCGTCTTCAATACTTCACGCAAATGATGTTCATGTTCGTTCATACTTTTCGAGTAGACTAGTATGTCGTCAATGAACACTATTACCGACTTGTCCAACATAGGTTGGCACACTCGGTTCATAAGATCCATGAATGCTGCCGGTGCATTTGTAAGACCAAAGGGCATAACTACAAACTCATAATGCCCGTAACGCGTTCGAAAAGCCGTTTTCTCTATGTCTTCCTCACGGACCCTCATTTGGTGATAGCCGGACCGTAGGTCGATCTTAGAGAAATACGTTGCACCTTGAAGTTGATCAAATAAATCGTCAATCCTAGGTAATGGATAACGATTCTTGATCGTCACTTTATTCAACTCATACGCATACTACCATCTTTCTTCTTCACAAATAATGCCGGAGCGCCCCATGGCGAAGCACTCGGTTGAATAAAACCCTTCTCGAGCAACTCTTGGGTTTGATTTAACAACTCTTGCATTTTCGTTGGTGCTAAATGATAAGGAGTTTTAGCAATGGGAGTAGCTCCCGGAACCAACTCAATACGAAACTCAACTTGTCTTTCCGTCGGAACACCCGGTAATTCGTCCGGAAAAACGTCTTCGAATTCACTAACAACTAGAATTTCACGAATAGGTGGTGGCTCATTGCGAGTATCAATAACATGAGCAAGGAAAGCCATGCCACCACTAACAACAAAACGACGTGCCCGTGCAAAAGTGCATATCGGCACCGGTCTCCTTCGCTTATCACCATGAATAATTAACTCTCCCCCACTTAGGGTCTTTACACGAATAAACTTATCATGGCATGCAATATCGGCTCTATAACGATCGAGCCAATCCATACCAACGACAATATCAAAGTCGCCCAAGGTCATTGGAATAAGATCAATTTTAAAGGTTTCGGCACCAAAAACAACATCACAATTTTCACACACATCAACCACTAGCACCGTCTTGCCGTCCACTATTTCGACTTCTATCGGATGACTTAACTTAGCTAACGGTCTATTAAGTTTAGGCACAAATTTAGGAGACACAAACGACAAATTTGCACCGCTATCGAAAAGAATCCTCGACGGATTAGAATTAACCATGAAAGTACCTGAGACAACTTCGTTCGATTGTTTGGCTTTATCATTAGTCATCAAGTAGTTGCGACCCCTAGCCGTACCCGCCGCCTTCTCTAACCGCTTCACATTGTCGTTTCGCAAGTCGGGACACTCCGGCTTCTTATGCCCTTCTTTGCCGCAATTAAAACAAGTGACTTTGTTTCCGGAAGATGGTTTTGGACACTCACAAGCCATATGACCCGGTTGCCCACAATTGTAGCACGTATAAGAAAACCCACCGGTAGTGCCCTTCTTTGCACTATTGACACTTTCGGCCCCCCTCTTGCTCTTGCTCTTCTTGCTTGAGGCGTTAGAGTAACTAAATCCTTCAAACTTTCTTTTGGAAAACATGAAATCACTCTTTCTTGGAACCTCCGGCTCAAAACCCCGAGCCAACTCAAACAATTCATCAAAAGTCTTAGCCATACCCCGACTAATCTTCCCCTTGTACTCATCATTCAAAGTACGGTAGAAATCCTTCATGAGCTTATGATCATCACCAACATATTCTGGGTAAAAACGAGTCTTTGCCAAGAATGTGGACTTGAGGGTAACCAAATCCATGGAACCTTGTTGCAAATGGTGCAACTCGTCCCGGATTCTATCGAGGTCGGAAGAAGTTCGGTATTCTTTGAAAAACTCTTTCTTGAAGTCTTCCCAAGTCAAACCCATACATTGTTCTTCACCATACAAGTTGATTTTATCGTCCCACCACAACTTAGCTTCTTCGCGTAACATGCTAGAACCATACCTCGTCTTCTTTTCGGGAGGACATTCCGCGGTACGGAAAGCTCCCTCAATATCGGAGATCCAACATGTACTTTTTAAAGGATCCCGCACCCCATTAAACATCGGGGGTTGAGCATCCTTGAAGTTCTTGTAGTGGAAGTCCCGCCTTCCTTCGCCTCCTTCACCGCGAGGATAGATATTCCTAGCGTCAAGGGCCTCTTCGATAGTGGCCTTCATTAGTTCATTTATCAAATCGGTCACCTGCCCATCGACCGAATCTTGAAAGACCTTTTGGACGTCCGTAAGAAAATCCGCTTTTAACTTTTTAAAGACGGCCTCAACCTTGGCCGAAAACTCGGCGTCCTCGCTTGTACTTCCGTTATCATGTTCGGGACCGTTTCTCGTCTTCATTCTATAAAACGAATTAGGTTAAACCACAAAACGAAAGGACAATTTACATAAATACATACATACACGCCACACTACCCCATCTTGCTCAATAATCATCGTACATTGCTCGTTTGACCCGATTTGCACTCGTAGTAATGGTAGCTAGTCATTACTATGCGAGCACGTCGCGCTAACTCGCTAGTACAACGTCCATTTCGCTTGATGATTGCTAAACACAACACAAACAAATAACGCATGATTAGTTCACATAAACCTATGCACTAACCATCCCGATCCAACCCAAAGTCCTACAAGTCCCGCATACACGCTCACACAAAAGTCTAAGTCTAGGCGCCTATCTCAAGTCACCTAAATCCCTTAGACCATGCTCTGATACCACTTGTAACAACCCAACCCGTTAACCAACCAAAAACGCGGAATAAAAAAAAATTTAAAACTGATCTGGAGGGTGCGCGGCGCGCCCCACTGCCTGTGCACGGCGCGCACAAGGCCTGAGACAGTTCTGATCAAAATGTCCATTTTTCGCGAAAAGATCTTCGACTTCCCGACACTTTTAGACCGAACGCTTTTCACAACAAACTTATATATGTAAAACTAACACGAATCAAACATAAAAATGATGTTTTACAAGCGGGGCCCACACGACCCAAAATACAAATTTAATACAAGTTTAGAGTTTTGACCACCAAAAAGTTTAAGTTCCAAACTACACAATGAGCATGGCGTTTGGGATTAAACTACCCAACTACCGGTCAAACTCCAAGAGCTACTAAAGCCAAAAGCGTCCCCTAGTATCAAGCGGGATCTCTAGTCCAATACGATGCCCTTACCCTTGTCCAAAACTGAACCTATAAAATGGTAAACAACGAGAGGGTAAGCAAAGCTTAGTGAATGCAATAATTATACGAATACATATATAATTATACCTACTTGTATACACTTACACAAACCGCAAACATGCTAGCAACACAATTAGCTTATCGTCACATTAACAAGCTATAATCTCCAATACCACAAGCTAGCAACAACCGCATAATAATATAACTCGAAATGATATAATATGCTTACAACACAAGTAACCATGGTCGACCAATAGTACAAGGGAACGGCGCTCGCGAAAACGCCATCGGTGTTCATAACATCCATTAGGGCACTTAACACCTCGCACCACTAACCCCTAGGGTGGCACCTTAACACCTCGGCACATCACCCCGAGTGGCATCTTAACACCTCGATGCAACACACATTATTTTACTGAGTGGTGTCTTAACACCTCGACACTACACTCCTAGGTGGCATCTTAACACCTCGATGCTACACCCGAGTGGCATCTTAACACCTCGATGCTACACTCTTCACATGAAACATGGTGTCTTAGCACATCGACACTACACATTTCACGCTACAACAAATAGATACATTATATACATACGCATATAATTATTCCACTCACCTCAAAGTCTTGCGAAAAGATACCCGAGCTTGCGAAACCTCAAAGTAACGTACCTATCATGTTATACATATTATCAAACGCAAACTTAAGTCGGTCAACCAATTCTTTCACCATTCCTAAGTCATTTTGACCCAAAGTGCAATCCCGACCCATTTTGCACCATTAACCCTAATAATGGGTCAACTTCACCAAAAACCCTAACTCTAGTCAAATATGGTCTTATTACATTTTTTTAAATCACCAATTTAACTCATTTTCATACATGCAAGACCACTTAGGTCATTAAAGACCCATTTGACCCATTTTAAGGTCAACACACCCATTTGGGTCATCCACAACCCAAATGACATCCACTAACATTAACTATAAGTGTACTAGTGATTTGCTAGGCCTTTAAGACCCATTTACCCTTTCAAAACCCTAGGTTAGTCACCATTTGGGTCTTCATGACCCAAACTTACCCAAAACACCCAAATTACTTACAAATGGGTTTTATGTGCAACACTAACCCAAACCCTAACCCTTAAACACATTAAACTAAGATAATCAAGTTTAGGGCTTACCACCACAATCAAAACGAAGCTAACGAGGAGATGAACAACTTTAATGCTCGAGCTAAAACCCGAAACACGCTTCTTCTTCTCTGATTTGAGCGTTCTCACACTTGAATCACACTCTCTCACTAGGATTTAAGTGGATGAAGTTTGGTGGTTAGAAATGGAGTAATGAGGCTCAACCAAACTAATCTAGGGCCTTTAATTCGTCCATAAGTGAATTTACCAAAATGCCCATCAAAATATCTGATTTAAAAAGCTGGAACCCGGCTACAGTAAGGGGTGCGCGGCGCGCTCCCTTTAGTGTGCGTGGCGCGCACTAGGCTCAGCTCACTCAGTGACTTCTGTTTAACTGCACAACATCACCCACACTCTATGTAACATAATTACACTGCTGTACAAACTGATTAGGGTCTTACACTTTCAAATGTTTGACAAGTTAATTTTGCCATCATTAATTGTGCTGATGAATTCTGACCGACTCTAGACAAGATTTCCTCAATCATATCCTCTGATAGATCTTCTAAAATATTCGGTTGTCTACCCTTAACGTCTATTTTGTTTTTATAATGTAAAATAGACAAGGATTAGATTCGTAAAAGATAATTAACAAACAATACAAGCAATTTTTACATAGAACATAAAAGTACAAGCACACTACAATACATATAATACACAACATGATTACAACCCTCTAATCTGAATCACTGGTTTCTTCTTCTTCGGACTTGGTTTGTTTTCCTAATTTTCTAGGAATATATGGTGTTCCTCTAATACGAGCCATCGTTTTCCACAATGGTTTAGAAAAACCTGGTGGTTTAGAGGTTCCCGAGTCATTGTTACATTTTAGAAAATATGGATGTTGCCGATACATATAAAGTTCATCGGGGTTGGAATCGGGTTTCTCTATTTTTATACCTTTTCCCTTATTATTTTCTTTCGCTTTATTAAATTGGGTCGAGGTAATTTCTATAACATCATCGGAATCCTCATCGGGATCCGATTCATCGGAAAATTGATAATCTTCCCAATATTTTGCTTCCTCGGCGGAAACACCATTGACTATTATTAACTTTGGTCCGTTGTTTGAGGATTTTCTTTTATTTAATCGATTTACTATAGGTATCAATATTTCTTCCTCCAAAACCTCTTCTTCTTCCGGTTCCTCCTCTTCCGATTCCTCTTCTTCCGGTTCCTCTTCTTCATATTCCTCTTCTTCCGGTTCCTCTTCGGAAATTTGTGAATCTTCCCAAATTATATTCGACTCTTCATTATTATTAGGTGAGTCGATGGGATTTGTACTAATGGTATACATCTATCACACAATATCAAAGACATTAAGAGGTTAATATATCACATAATATTTACATGTTAATAATATATAGTTTCCAACAAAAGTGTTATGCAATCGTTTTTAAAGAAAACACGGTCGAAGTCCAGACTCACTAATGTATCCTAACAAACTCGATAAGACACACTAATGCAAATTTCTGGTTCTCTAAGACCAACGCTCTGATACCAATTGAAATGTCCCGTTCATATTGATTATAAACGTTCCATATTAATTGATTTCGTTGCGAGGTTTTGACCTCTATATGAGACGTTTTTCAAAGAATACATTCATTTTTAAAACAACCATAACCTTTATTTTATCTATAAATGTTTAAAAACCATTACGTAGATTATCAAATAATGATAATCTAAAATATACCGTTTACACACGACCATTACATAATGGTTTACAATAAAAATATATTACATCAAAAATAAGTTTCTTGAATGTAGTTTTTACATAATATCATACAAGCATGGACTCCAAATCTTGTCCTTATTTTAGTATGCAACAGCGGAAGCTCTTAATAATCACCTGAGAATAAACATGCTTAAAACTTCAACAAAAAATGTTGGTGAGTTATAGGTTTAACCTATATATTATAAAATCATAATAATAGACCACAAGATTTCATATTTCAATATACATCCCATACATAGAGATAAAATTCATTCATATGGTGAACACCTGGTAACCGACATTAACAAGATGCATATAAAATATCCCCATCATTATGAGACACCCATCGGATATGATAATTTCGAAGTACTAAAGCATTCCAAATTCCAGAATGGGGCTTGTTAGGCCCGATAGATCTATCTTTAGGATTCGCGTCAATTTGGGGGTCTGTTCCCAAATTCTTAGGCTACCAAGCTAAAAGGGGCATATTCGGCTTCTATCATTCACCCATATAATGTAGTTTCATTTACTTGTGTCTATTTTGTAAAACATTTATAAAACTGCATGTATTCTTATCCCAAAATATTAGATTTTAAAAGTGGGACTATAACTCACTTTCACAGATTTTTACTTCGTCGGGAAGTAAGACTTGGCTACTGGTCGATTCACGAACCTATAACAAATATGTACATATATATCAAAGTATGTTCAAAATATATTTACAACATTTTTAATACGTTTTACTGTTTTAAGTTTATTAAGTCAGCTGTCATCGTTAGTAACCTACAACTAGTTGTCCATAGTTTGATGTACAGAAATAAATCAATATATATTATCTTGAATCAATCCACGACCCAGTGTATACACGTCTCAGGCTAGATCACAAATCAAATTATATATATTTTTGGAATCAACCTCAACCCTGTATAGTTAACTCCAACATTACTGCATATAGAGTGTCTATGGTTGTTCCAAATAATATATATAGATGGGTCGATATGATATGTCAAAACATTTGCATACGTGTCTATGGTATCCCAAGATTACATAATATATTAGAATACATGTATAATACAATATAAGTTAGCTAGGATATGATTTGTATAGAATTGTTACAATATTTCCCGTAGCTACAACAATAAAAAAAAAATATCCAATCTTGTTTTACCCATAACTTCTTCGTTTTAAATCCGTTTTGAGTGAATCAAATTGCTATGGTTTCATATTGAATTGAAGTTTATGAATATAAATAGAAAAATTATAAGTTTATAGTCGGAAATACAGGTTAGAATACGTTTTTGTAACGGTAGTCATTTCAGTCGAAAGAACGACGTCTAGATGACCATTTTGGAAAACATACTTCCACTTTGAGTTTAACCATGATTTTTGGATATAGTTTCATGTTCATAAGAAAAATCATTTTTCCAGAAGAACAACTTTTAAATCAAAGTTTATCATAGTTTTTAATTATCAAACCCAAAACAGCCCGCGGTGTTACTACGACGGCGTATGTCCGGTTTTACGGTGTTTTTCGTGTTTCCAGGTTTTAAATCACTAAGTTAGCATATCTTATAGATATAGAACATGTGTTTAGTTGATTTTAAAAGTCAAGTTAGAAGGATTAACTTTTGTTTGCGAACAAGTTTAGAATTAACTAAACTATGTTCTAGTGATTTCAAGTTTAAACCTTCGAATAAGGTAGTTTTATATATATGAATCGAATGATGTTATGAATATCATTACTACCTCAGGTTTTGTGGATAAACCTACTGGAAATGAGAAAAATAGTTCTAGCTTCAAAGGATCCTTGGATGGCTTGAAAGTTCTTGAAGCAGAATAATGACACGAAAACAAGTTCAAGTAAGATTTCCACTCGAAATAAGATTGTTATAGCTATAGAAATTGAATCAAAGTTTGAATATGAGTATTACCTTGTATTAGAAATATATCTTACTGTAAATAAGAAAGATTTCTTGAGGTTGGATGATCACTTTACAAGATTGGAAGTAAGCTAGCAAACTTGGAAGTATTCTTGATTTTATGAAACTAGAACTTATAGAATTTATGAAGAACACTTAGAACTTGAAGATAGAACTTGAGAGAGATCAATTAGATGAAGAAAATTGAAGAATGAAAGTGTTTGTAGGTGTTTTTGGTCATTGGTATATGTATTAGATATAAAGGATGTGTAATTTTGTTTACATGTAAATAAGTCATGAATGATTACTAATATTTTTGTAATTTTATGAGATATTTCATGCTAGTTGCCAAATGATGGTTCCCACATGTGTTAGGTGACTCACATGGGCTGCTAAGAGCTGATCATTGGAGTGTATATACCAATAGTACATACATCTAAAAGCTGTGTATTGTACGAGTACGAATACGGGTGCATACGAGTAGAATTGTTGATGAAACTGAACGAGGATGTAATTGTAAGCATTTTTGTTAAGTAGAAGTATTTTGATAAGTGTCTTGAAGTCTTTAAAAAGTGTATGAATACATATTAAAACACTACATGTATATACATTTTAACTGAGTCGTTAAGTCATCGTTAGTCGTTACATGTAAATGTTGTTTTGAAGCCTTTAGGTTAACGATCATGTTAAGTGTTGTTAATCCATTGTTTATTATATCAAATGAGATGTTAAATTATTACATTATCATGATATTATGATGTATTAATATATCTTAATATGATATATATATATTTAAATGTCGTTACAACGATAATAGTTACATATATGCCTCGTTTCGAAATCATTAAGTTAGTAGTCTTGTTTTTACATATGTAGTTCATTGTTAATATACTTAATGATATGTTTACTTATCATAATACCATGTTAACTATATATATATATCCATATATATGACATCATATAGTTTTTACAAGTTTTAACGTTCGTGAATCACCGGTCAACTTGGGTGGTCAATTGTCTATATAAAACCTATTTCAATTAATCAAGTCTTAACAAGTTTGATTCCTTAACATGTTGGAAACACTTAATCATGTAAATAACAATTTCATTTAATATATATAAACATGGAAAAGTTCGGGTCACTACAACTGATTTGAGATTTATTTTGATATTTAAGAATGTATTATGCAGCTCTCTGAACACAGGGATGATTTTGACAAAAGTACATAAACATCGGTACAATTCTAACAATTTTGTCAAAATTTTATATATTTTATTGTTAAAACAATGCACTAGTCCTTAGTAAAACATACAAATACAACATATTGGAGTAGAATAATACGGAGTATTAGTTATTATTATTATTATTATTATTATTATTATTATTATTATTATTATTATTATTATTATTATTATTATTATTATTATTATTATTATAATTATAAATTATATCTATAATAATTATAAAAATCATAATTACTATGACTATTATTATTATTATTGTTATTGTTATTATTATTATCATAAAAAAAATAAATGATGTTTGACAAGAGTTCCGATTTTCAACTTAAACTGGCTAGCTCATTAGTAAAAAACTAGTGAAATGACATGTGAAATTACGGATTTGTTTAAACGAAATAGTTTAATAATATATTTTAGGTATTAAGAAAATGTAAATGTTAAAGTCATTTATTTTATTGGATATATATATATATATATATATATATATATATATATATATATATATATATATATATATATATATATATATATATATATATATAGTGGTAGGATCAAGAGGGAAGTAACCAATCGGGGGGGAAGCAAAAACTTTTTTTTTTCGTTTTTTGAAAAAACTTTGTTCACGAACATTATAGATGGGATGAAAATATGAACATTCAGTAGAGACACTTTGTGATAAATGTTTTTATTTTGGCGGAAAAACGCTCGAAGAAGTAATATATAACAATTATCGCGTTTTCAAGCGTATGTTGAGGTTTTAGCTATTGGGCATTAGATCTTAGGGTTTAGATATTAGGGTTTATAGGGTTTAGATATTAGGGTTTAGAAATTTAGGGTTTAGGGTTTAGATTTAGGATTTAGATTGAGTTTTTAACACGAACGGTTTATAGTTTAGGGTTTAGGGTTTAAAAAAAAAGGGTAGATTGGCATGGACCCTCTGACCATGTGTCGACTATGTCAACCTGCGTACCCACCCCGAAAGGGAATTGCACCGGCAAAGTACCTCCCCCTGGGTACCCAAATGTGAAGGAACGGGTTCGAACCTGCGTGGAAGCAAACACAAGTGGGCCCAGGGATCAAAGGCATCGGGTACCATTGAAGCACTGCTTGGAATAAACCCAAAACACCAAACCCTGAACCCTAAACCCTGAACCCTAAACCCTAAACTCTAAATCGGGCTAAATTTTACTTCACAAAACATGAAGAAAAAAAAAAACGTTCATATTCTTCACGAACAATATTATCTTGAATGTTATTTTTGTCGATCATTTTCCCGCATAAATAATAACATTCATCACGAAGTGTCTCTTCTAAATGTTCATATTTTCGTGTGATCTTGATGCCGAAAAAAAAAATTCCAAAAAAAATGAAAAAAAAAATTGCTTCCCCCCGCTTCCCCCCGATTGATTACTTCCCCATTGATCCTGCCCCTATATATATATATATATATATATATATATATATATATATATATATATATATATATATATATAAACCCCAAGGATTTTCTTGGTGTATGAGGCGTAAAAGATGAGCAGAAACAAAAGCTTAAGTTTTAGTATTATTTTTTTCCTTCGATAAAGATAAGATATACGGAGTATTTGTTTTCGTAAAAAAGAAAAAGAAAAAAAAAGGTACTGTAGTAAGTTTTAATTCGATTTTCAAAGTTACAAACAATATTGGATATTGTTTTCTGGTTATATACGGACTAGCATTCGATTGGTGTTGTAGTTCATTTATTCTGATCAAGTTAATTACATCAATATGTTTGTAAAACAACGACAAGTTTTTTAGTTGGAATCCGTGGTTTCACGGGTCATTAAACTAAATAACTTTAATATTTACATTTGCTTAATACCTAAAATATATCATTGAAATGTTTCGTTTAAACAAATCCGTGATACCAAGGGTCATTTCACTAGTGATATATTAAATTTAGATGAAAACTAGTTTTGTTTCGACATTAACTTTATATCGTTATCATAACAATATTTGGCCGGTTATTATTTTCCCATTTATTAATCACAATGGTCGAGAGCCTAGAGCTTGATTTTTTCCATATATATTATGCTGTACGAGTATTTCTTAAGGATTGGACATGTTTGTTGACATTTGGACATTTATGATTAATTGTAGTTAATTTGTTCGTATTTAATTTTCTTTTCAAGTCAATTTTAATAATTTTGATGATATTTTTGTACTCCAATAGTTATTTTAGGTTTAACAATTGAAATGACCAGCTTATCATTTTCAGTATTTAGGAATACTCCAATAAATTTGTGTATGTAAGATTGCTTTAGCTAGCTTTAAGAATTACGGACTGGATTGATTGTTAATTAATATACGTAACAAGCTTTGTTTTTGTTGTGGGGTTTTTCAATACATCATCAATCATCAAAGATTCTTCCATAACCAAGAGAACAAAGTATAATAAGAAAAATAATTCAGTTGCAAATATAGACATTAAACAAATTTAGTACATATTAATATAATAAAGGATAATGTATTTAATAATTCTTAATGAGAGAGTAGACACGAGGATGTACGATTGATATCTACTAGCAAAAGATGACAAATTATATTCTATTTAATGTTTAACAAATGTTAAAATTTTACTAACAATACATAATTTATTGGTTACTGGCTAATAAAAGAATTAAGAACGGTCACAAAATAATATAAATAGATAAATAAGTTGTATATATCAAAACGAAAATACTCACTCACCTCATTTAATCCTCGAACATGAAAAGTTTGATTAATATTGTTTTCGAAATAGATGCAACGTAATTGTCAAGGTAGGCCCATGGATAAATTTATGTAGTAGTTGACAATAACTTATGGTTTAGTTGAGATTGACATATATGTGTATCTAGAGTGCCCTACCGACACACTTCTATGGGGTATATTTTCCATGAATGGTTTATCATATTCGTTCTAAAATAATGGAAACCAAGAAGAACAATTTTGATCTAAATAAGAAACCATAATGAAAATAGTTTATATATCTCACTTCCTCAAATAAACATACAATCCAAGTCCAAAAGATATATTGGAACAAAGATTACAAGCTAAAGGGACATTTAATAAATGATGAGGCAAATCAAAATTCTGCTAACAGCCTCTCGCAGTTGGAGCAGAAGTGAAACGGACAGTCTAGCTGGAACGAAACTCCTCAAATAGGCATGACGGTAGACCTTAATAAAAATGTCTGCATATTGATACCGAGATGGGACATGAATAACTCGGACATATCCCATAGCAACCAGATCACAATAAAGTGAATATCAATCTCAATGTGCTTTGTTCGTTGATGTTGGACTGGGTTCGATGAGAGGTAACCTGCACTCACATTATCATACAATACCATGGTGGCCGAGAATAGCGGACAATAAGCTAGCGAAGAAGATTGTGTAGCGAGGAAGTTTCAGCAACCGCATTGGCAACACTTCGATACTCAGCCTCCGCACTAGCTCTAGAAGGTGTGTATTGTCGCTTAGTTGACCAAGATAACAAATTATTTCCAAGAAAGACACAATAACTGGACGTAGATCTGCGTATGGAGGGGCATCCTGCCCAATCAGCATCTGAATAACAAGGGAAGGAGTCAAGGAAGTAAACAACTGTAGGCCAAGATCAAGAGTCCCTCGAATGTAGCGGAGAATCCGTCCGAGAGCCGAAAAATGGGGCTCACGAAGATCATGCAAGAATAGACATCTGCTGGAAACCGTAAGTAATAATTGGACGAGTAATTGTGATATAATGAAGTGCACCAGCAAGACTTCAATACAATGTGGGGTCAGACACAGCTGGACCATCAGTCCCAAGCTTAGAACTACTTTCCACTGGAGTCCGATAAGGTTTACAATTAAGCATACGTGCATGCTCTAGAATCTCAGTAACGTATTTTCTCTAGGATATAAATATGCGAGTAGAGTTGCGGGTCACTGAAATTCCAAAGAAGTAATTTAACGGGCTCAAATCTGTCATACAGAATTCATGATGCAAAGACTGAATAATCCGTCGAAGAAAAGCATGAGAGGAAGCAGTTAGAATAATATCATCAAAATACAACAATAAATAACCCATGTTAAATCCTTCATGATATATGAATAACCAAGTGTTGCAACGACTGTGAACAAAACCTGCTCGAGTAGCATAACCAGCAAAACGTTGGAACCAAGCACGGTGGGCCTGTTTGAGGCCATATGGAGACTTCTGCAAAAGACAAACATAGTCAGGGTGTTCCGGGTCTCAAAAACCTGGAGGCTAATGCATATAGACTGTCTCAACGAGATCACCGTTATGAAACGTGTTCTTAACATCAAGCTGATGGACATGACAATCTCTGGAAAGAGCCAGGATAAGAACTGTGTGTATAGTAGCTGGCTTAACAACCGGGCTGAAAGTTTCATCACAATCGATCCCAATCTGCCGACTGCACCCATTAGCAACAAGCTGCACTTTGTAGCGACTCAAAGTACCATCTGAGTTATACTTATGCCTAAAGAGCCACATAGAACGAACAATGTTAGCATCCGTTGGTCGGAGCACAAGGGACCAAGTATGATTTTTAATCAAAGCATTATATTCATCGCGCATAGCACTTTGCCAGTTTGGATCAATAAGAGTTTGAGGGTAGGATTTAGGAATTGGAGAAATGGTATAAACATTAAGATTCAGACGTTGGACATGTTGCGTAATACCAGCTCGAGAGCGGGAGACCATGGGATAAGTAGGTACGGGAGGTGGGTTTGACTCTGAAGGTTGAGAAGTGGGGTGAGGAACAGAGGATGGGGTAGACATGTGGAAGGTGTAGAAGGGGGTATGGGATGTGGAGGTGGAGGTGGTGGGATGCACCTCATCATTGCGTTCTTTCTCGATGTTTCCAGCAGTAGGAATATTGGACAGTCGCACCACCCGACACATCGTTTTAGACCGTGCGGGTTGTTTGGTTAAGGTCTTCAAGTTTGTAATGAATAAGTATTATTAGCACTTTTGTTAAAGGTTTAGACCGTGCTGGGATAGACCAAATCACAATATTATTATTAGCACTTTTGTTAAAGGTTTATAATGAATAAGTATGACTCAGGTGTCGTTATCAAACGTTTTAGTCAGAATTACTTTTTGTATTATAATAAGTTTATATCTTTTGGTATTGGTTGTTTTGTAATTATTAAAGACGGTAATTAAAATACTAAATTAAACTAATACGAAGGTACTTTATTGATGAAAACGTGTTTATTAAATCTGTAAGTTGCATCCCAAATTACGATACTATTGTTTTGTGGAATACTATCAGTTTTATTCTATCTAATATATTTTTACCCATTAAGTTATTTCTAAGAAATTAATTCAAGGATAAATAATTAATGCGTCATGTGATAAAAATATAGAATTTATTATAAAAGAGAGTTTCCGTTATAATAAACTAGACCAACCCAACAACCACCCTCGAATCTTAATTCTCTTATGGAAACTCCCGCGAGGGTGTAACAAGAAAGATTAGACCGTTGACAACATCGGTCAGAAATAGGAATATTATTCCTACCGAATTAAGTTAGTACTGGTTAATTTGAACAGTTGAGAATGACCTTCAGCTATGAACAAAGTGATAGATATTCGTTGTTTAAATTTAAAATAGGTGTTAATGACTAGTGCTTTATAAAAACCTTAGACCCCATATATAAAATGATGGACTTTATAAGTTGACTGAAAACCAGATCTACTGCGTATCAAGCAAGCTATAAAAGACCACAAGTCCATAATGTTAAACTTTACCAATTGACTAAAACGACATCGGCTGCGTATCAAACCATTTGTTGAAAAAGTGCTGTTATGATATTTAGTTTCATAGATCATAAATACCCCGAATTTCTCCAACATGGTATTTGTCGTAGAATATGTAAAAGACTTGTGCAGAATTAAGCATGGTACAAGTTGCATAAACTTTATATAAGTTAACAAAAAACTCACTCCGTCTATAAAACAATGAATCAAACACTTATAATGATTTAAATGACAACAATAGTAAAATATCCTAAACTTACATTTTTAATAAACACAAGAAGTAGTTTAGCTCATTATAATGAACTTAAAGTTCATTATAACATTAATATATAATACAGAGAAAGTCATAGTTGATACCTAAAATGTTGAATTAAAATGCTTCTTGATAACAATTCCCAATAAGTACCTCCTTTATTGCTAAGGTAACTACACTACTAGAGGCACTAATATAACTTTTTTCCTATAGTTATTACATCATTATAACTTCTAAATGGTAGAAACTGGAAAGTACTTGGACAGAGTTTCTTTCAATTGAATTGAATTGAATTGAAAATGAAATTGAATGTGTATAAAAGTGAACGATCCATAGTTTATTTATAGTGAAGTGAGTTGCCAGTTGTAAACACCGAGTCGCCAGTTGCTTAACCCCAGGTCGCTAGTTATGAGCTCCGGGTCCCCAGTTGCTAACCGTAGATCGCCAGTTGTTAACACTGGATCGCCAGTTGCTAACCTTGGGTCACCAGTTGTTGATTCCGGGTCGCCAGTGACAACTTTTGGGTCGCCAATTACAACTTTTGGGTCACCAGTTACAAATTTTGGGTCGCCAGTTACAACTTCTGGGTCTCCAGTTATAACTTCCGGGTTCCAGTTGTTGTAATCGGGTAGCCAGTTGTTGTAACCGGGTTGCCAGTTACACCAACTGGATGGACAGTCAATGTAATTGTGTCGCCAGTTGCATCAACTGGGTCGCCAGTTTTGTGACAAACTTTTGGTGATTAATTTTACGGATGATTTCTTTGATAGTCGCATTGTGTCTTTGCTTTATGTAGTTTCTAGTCAGCTTGTAGTAGGTAAGTAAGTCTTCTGAAGGTCTTTAAGCTTGATCTTAAGTGTACACCACTCTCTTGGTCAGTCTCTGAAGTTCTTGTTGGCCAAAAATTGAGTGTAGGAGAGTTTAGGGTTTAGTGTGTGTTTCAATGTGTCTAACTCATGTAACTTCTTGATCTCTTCAACCGAATGCACTGAGGATCTAGGTCATGATTAGATCTTCATGCATGAGCTTCAATTAAGTTCAGGTAAGCTTGCTAGTTTCCTTGATCTTCTGAAGTAGTGTTTTAGAGTAATCTCTGAGATTAGGGTTTTCGAAAACTTTAATTTTGACTTTTCCTTGTTCTTCAGTTTAAGCTTGTGGATTCCAGACTCCAAGAGTTCTCTATGGATTTTATGAGTCTAAGAATATTTATTTTAAGGCTAAGTAGGTAGAGTATACCTCTTGAATAGAAAAGGCGCTAAAAACCTTGTTAAAAACCTTATTTTGACCTTATTTTGGCAATTTAGCGTTTTGACTCCTTAAATATTATATATATATATATATATATATATATATATATATATATATATAGATTTTTTTTTTATTTTACAGGTTTACAGCTCTTTTTGTTAATAATAAAGTCAAAATATGGGTGATATCACTAGTAAAACCATGACCATTTTGAGTGATATCAAGTATCCCACACTTAGGGTTTTGCTTGTCCTCAAATAAATGTTGGAACTTTAAATTCCTTCAAGAGATATTTTAAAACAGAAATCCGGTTTTTTTAGAAATTTATTGAGTGATAGTTTTATCCTAAACAAATATTCTTCAAAAATTTGTTTTATTAGGTATCACTTATATGAAACACGAGAATAAGTCTATAGATATTATTCTCAATTCTCTAATGTGGAATATATACGAATAGGCTTCCTCTCTTCGTGGTCACTCAATTCACACCTATTCTATTGTATATCGCTTAGAAACCGGTCATACTGCATCTCGCATAATAGGCTTGGTCAGATTGATCACACCTTAAGTATATGAAAAATAGAAACGACACTAATTATCAAAGAACATCTTTATTTAAGTTGTAACGTTAGGTGAGAAAGGTAAGGAAAGCTTGGTTTTTATTTATGAATTTTTACTTTTTGTGGTTTTTCTTCAAATATTCAGGTCTTCCAGTACCATCTTCTTTTTATTTCTTCCATCTTACAAATATATCTCTCTCTCTCTCTCTCTCTCTCTGGAATAGAAATTGATAATCAAAATTGTAACTTCTTTAATCCATGTAGCGAACTTTCGATCAACCGATCCCAGACCGGAAAGTCTTATGTGGTTATGTAATCTAGCACCCTATAAGATCTAGGTTCGAAACGTAGAGATTATAATTTTAATTTTATCTTCTTTTTTTGAAGTAACTTTTTTCATATCCTTGATATTTCCCAGCGGTGGTGAATTTCTCAAGTAATTCTGACGTTAGATTTATCAAAAACACTTCAAACATGGCAAACTAAGATTTGCTACTTTCTTTGGTATTTCGTAAGTGGATTTTAACACTAAAAGGCTATAGGTTCAATGTAACACCCCAAACCAAACCACGAACAACCCGCGTAAAAATAACAATTTTTTTTTTGCTGGAACAGCATATGGCGCGGCGCGCCACATGGCCGCCCGGCGCGCCAAACTGGTCTGTCCCAAAAGTCATGAAACGCGAAAAAGATCGGCCACTTCCCGACATAATTAGACAAAACGCTTTTAACAACATATTCAAATATGTAAAACTAACACATTCCATTAATAAAAATGAGTTTTACGAAGCGGGGCCCACATAGGCCGTTTTACGAGTTTAATACAAAATATGAGTTTCGACCATCAAAAGTTTAAGTACCAAAATACACTACGAGCATGGTGTTTGGGATTAAACTACCCAAGTCTCGGTCAAACTCCAAAAGCTAATATCTTCAAAAGCGTTCCCTAACAACAACGGGAGCTTTAATCCAAGATGATGCCCTTACCCTTGTCGACAACCGAACCTATAAAAAGGTAAACAACGGGAGGGTAAGCCAACGCTTAGTGAATGCAATAATTATACACATACATATATAATATACCTACTTGCAATCACTTACTCAAATACCGCATACATGCTAGCAACACCATTAGCTTATAATCTCGAATACAAGCTAGAAATCTCCAATACCACAAGCTAGCACAACAACGCATATAAACATAACTCGAATGATATAATATGCTTACTCTTACAACACAAATAACCATGGTTAACCAATCGTACAAGGGAATGGCGATCGCGAAAACGCCATCGGTGTTCATAACATCCGTTAGGGTAATTAACACCTCGTATCACTAACCCCTAGGGTGGCACCTTAACACCTCGGCACTTCATTCCGAGTGGCATCTTAACACCTCGATGCTTCACTCATTATTTTACGGAGTGGTGTCTTAACACCTCGACACTACACCCCTAGGTGGCATTTTAACACCTTGATGCTTCACCCCGAGTGGTATCTTAACACCTCGATGCTTCACTCATCACGTGAAACGTGGTGTCTTAGCACCTCGACACTACACATTTCACGCTACAACAGATAGATACATTATATACCTAAACATATAATTATTCCACTCACCTCAAAATCTCTTGTGAAAAGATACCCGAGCTTGCAAAACCTCAATGTAACGTACCTATCACATTATACATATTATCAATCACAAACTCAAGTTGGTCAACCAATTCTTTCACCATTCTAATGCCATTTTGACCCAAAATGCAATTTCAACTCATTTGCACCTTCAACCCTAATTTTGGGTCAACTCATACCAAAACCCTAACATTAGCCAAGATAGGTTTAAAACACATTTCAAAACAAGGTTTATGCTTTAATTACAAACATTAACTATCTTAGGTCCACTTTGACCCATTTAACCAATTTAAGGTCAACACACCCATTTCGGGTCATCCACTAACCCACACAACACCCATTTACATATATATAAGTGTGCTAGTAATTTCACTAACCAATTTAGGCTCATAAACATAAATTGATACTTTGAAAACCCTAATTAGTCATCTTTGGGTCTACATGACCCAAATTCATCCAAAACCCCTAATTCACTAACAAATGGGTTTTATGTGCAACACTACCCAAACCCTAACCCTTAATACAATTAAAGTAAGAAATTAGATTTTATAACATACCAACACAATCACCATGTAGCTAGCGATTAGATGAACGACTTTAGAACTCGCACTAAGACCCGATTCAACCTCCTTCTTCCTTTAATGGAGCTTTCTCACTCTAGAACCTCCTCTCTCTCTAGGATTTAATGGAAGATGATTAAGTGGGTGGAAATGGAGTAAATGAGGCTCCAACAACTGATCCCAAGCCTTAAAGTCGGATTCCTTGTGATTTTACCAATTTGCCCTCAAAATATCTAATTAAAAAGGAATCTGTCACAGAACAATGGCGCGGCGCGCCAAATGCCCAGACCAGTTTTCTGCATTCTTTTTAATATGTACAACCAAAACCCCACTTCAAGTACATTAACTACACTTATGTACACTACAAATAAACGGGTCTTACAACTCTCCCCCACTTGAATCGGAGCGCGTCCTCGCGATCCACGCCGCATGACAAGAAGGAAGATAAACCAACACAAACTCTTCGAGCTCCCAAGTAAACTCGGAACCTTTACTACGATGCCATTGAACTTTAAAAGTTCTCACCTCTTTATGTCTCAACCTTTTGACCTTTTCATCGAGTATGGCAATCGGCTCTTCAGCATATTCTAACTTATTGTTTAGCTCAATTTCGTCTAATGGCATCTGTTGAGTCCCCAAAATAATTAAGGATTTAATTATGACAAAACTGTAGTTTATTTACACTAAAATGTTATGTGCAGCCAGCACAAGTTTGTTTCTGTACTGTCAGCTAATATAGCTGTGTCGAGTGTGTAGTATGCTGGCTGATCTACTGTAAGACCCGTGTAATTATATTATATATAATTCTTAAATAGTAAACCGGGTTGTGGAGTTTTGTTATGTAGTTTAAAATGGAAAAGTAGCTGGAAACAGGGGGTTGCGCGCCGCGCAAAGGGAGGGCGCGCCGCGCAAAACGCTGGTGACAGCTCTCCTTGTTTTATTTAATTTAAACGATGGGCATTTCGGTAAATTCACTTCAAGGCCGGATTTAATGCTTGGATCAGTAGTTTGGGAGTTCAATTACTCCCTTGTTCACCAACCTTATCCTCCCAATTCATTTTTGTGAGAGAGAGTGGGATATTAGAGAGAGATCCCATTTTGAAGAAGAAGAAGGAGGTTTCTTGCTAAAGTTCAAGTTCTAAAGTTGTTCATCTACTTCCTAGCTACATTTTGATTGTGGTGGTAAGCTCTAATCTTGATTTCCTAGTTTAATGTTGTGAAAGGGTTAGAGTTAGGGTTTATGGTGAACATCAAACCCATTTATTAGTGATTTTTGGGTGTTCTTGGGTAATTTGAGTCATGAAGACTAAATGGTAACTAACCTAGGGTTTCAAAGTATTAATTGATGTTTATGAACCCTAATTAGCTAGTAAATTGCTAGAACACTCTAATGATGTGTAAAGGGGTGTTATTTGGGTGTGGATGACCAAAAATGAGTGTATTGACTTTTATTAGGTCAAATGGGTCAAAATGGACCAATGTTGGTTAATGTTAGTGTTTTGTGTTGGAACCTAGTGATTAAATGTGTATGAAGACCTTAAATGTTAAGAGTTAGGGTTTTTGGTGAAGTTGACCCAATTTTAGGGTTAAGTATTAAAATGGGTCAAGATGGGTAATGTTGACCTAGTTTTGGTTAAGTTGGTAAAAGATGACCCAAAGGGTGTTAACCTAGGGTTTATTCATGTGTTTGAGGTTTTGTAAGTGTGAATCGAGTTGCTAGTCATTAGCACTCTTATAAATGATGAAAAACTTGAAAATGGGTCAAATGAGTCAAGGTTGACCTAATGGGGTGAAATGGGCATGAAATACCCTAAGTTTATGCTAGTTGAAGTTAATAGACTTTAATTCACTAGCTTTATTGATGTTAGTTGAGTCTTGGCCATTTATGGGCGGTTTTGGTATAGTCGAGCTATTTAATGCATATTGGGTCATTAAATGCTCAAGTGTAAGTATTGTGGTTAATTCCACTAGTTGCGTAATTGAATGTGTACTTATGTATTAGGTACGATTGCTTTGAAGATCGGAAGTGCATAATCATCATCTTGGCGCTAAGGTGAGTGGAATAATTATGCGTGTACGTATATAATGTATTTATTTGTGTGTACGAATGTGGAATTGTCGCGGTGTTTAAGACACCACATTCTAGGTAACGAGTAGTATTGTCGCGGTGTTTAAGACACTACTCATAGTATGTTTGACGAGTGGTATTGTCGCGGTGTTTAAGACACTACTCATTGTTTAATTGACATGTGGTATTGTCGCGGTGTTTAAGACACCACATTGTCATGGGAGTGGAATTGTCGCGGTGTTTAAGACACCACTCATTGTATTGAATGAAGTGTGGATTCGTCGCGGTGTTTAAGACGCCACATTGTCGTAAGGGTGAGTTAGTCGCGGTGTTCAAGACATCACCCGGGGGATTAGTGATTACGCGGTGTGTAAGTAACACTAGTGGATGTTATGAACTCCAACGGTCTTGTAAGTACCATTTCCCTTGTTCGAATTGGTTAACCAAGGTTGCGTGAATTATGTATTGAATGTATTTAATTATGAATCGTATGCTATTGTATTATTAGCTACTCGTGGATTTGCGGTTTATGGTATATGCATAATATTGTTGTATGATTGTCGAAATGTTAAACCGAGTATGATGTTGTGTAAGTGATGCAAGTAGGTAGATTATATATGTATATGTATAATTATTTTGCTCACTAAGCTTTGCTTACCCTCTCGTTGTTTACCTTTTTATAGGTTCGTGTGTGGATAAGGGTAAGGGCATTACCTTGGATTGAGTTTCCCGCTTTGATGATTAGGAAGCGCTTTTGGTTTATGGCTTGGAGTTTGACCGAGGCTTGGGTAGTTTAACCCCAAACACCATGCTCATTGTGTCGTTTGGCAATTAAACTTTTTGTGGTCGAAACTCTTATTTGTATTTTACACTTAGTGGTATTTTGGGCACGTGTGGGCCCCACTTTGTAAAACTCGTTCATACCTTAGTTATGTGCTAGTTTTACATAAATTAATGTACGGTTAAAAGCGTTTTGGCTAAATGTGTCGGGAAGTACCTCATCTTTTTCGCATTAAAGTGCACCGGGGACAGCCCGTATTTGCGCGGCGCGCAAGGGTGTCCGCGCGGCGCGCAGATGGTCAGCCAGCAAAAATTTTTTTTTTTGTGTCACAAATTTACAATGGTTTTTGTCGCGTATTGGTTTGGGATGTTACAAGTGGTATCAGAGCATGGTCTAAGGGATTTAGGTGACTTGAGATAGGCGCCTAGACTTAGACTTTTGTGTGTGCATTGTGCGGGACTTGTAGGACTTTGGGCCGGACCGGGACTTGGTTAGCACATAGATTTATATGAACTAATCATGTGTTATTTGTTCATGTTGTGTAGCAATCATCAAGCGAGATGGACGTTGTACTAGCAAGATAATGCGACGTGCTCGCGTAGTAATGACTAGCTACCATTACTACGGGTGCAAATCGTGTCAAACAAGCAATGTACGACGATTGTCGAGCAAGATGGGGTAGTGTGGTATATGTATATGTATATACATACGTGTTATGTCTTTTCGTTCCATTGGTTAACCTATTTCATTTCTTAAGAATGAAGACGGAAGATGAATACGGAACGGAAGGGCCTACTAATGAAAGGAAGAACGAATTAGCAGTAATGGTTGAAGCCGCGATTGGACAACGTGTCTCGGGTTTCGCCAACGGAGTTGGCCAAGTGGTCAAAGAGTCAATCGAAGGACGAGTAACCGAAATGGTCCGAGACCAAGTGACTAAGGTTGTAAGGGAAGAGCTTGAGAAGAGGTTTTCTAAACCTCGAGGTGGTGGCGATGAGAATGTACTTGCAAGGTTGGAGTCACGTGCTCCTGGTAAGAGGACAAGAAGTGCGCCTGAAGGCGTCGGAAACGTGAAGAAGAAGTGTAAGGGAGGCCATGCACCTACGTGTTATAATTGTGCTGAAAAGGGTCACTTGTCGCGTGATTGCACGAATGCGCCTCCTAAAAACGACATATGTTTCAAGTGTCGAAGGAAGGGACACCGAAGGTCGGAGTGTCCCGAGTTGTTTATTAATCAAAGTAAAAGTGTAATTGAGGCGGCTAGTAGCATGAAGAAGGGAGCGTCAGGCCCCGGTGGGCTAAAGTGTTACAAATGTGGGCAATGGGGACATAAGGCTCGCGAGTGCCCGTTGGGCAAGAAGGTATGTTTTTACTGTTGGAAGGAAGGGCACCAAAAGTCAAAATGTCCTAAATTGATTGCAAAAAGGGATTGTAAGTTGGGGAATTTCGCGCCTACGAGTTATGATCATCTACAACGAGGTTATATGACACGCGATTGTGCAAATATGGCTTCGAGCACGATCAAGTGTTTTATTTGCCAAAAGGAGGGACACCGAAAGTCGGAATGCTCTGAATCGTTTGCTGAGCGGGTTAAGAGGTTGGAGCGCGAGTACTCGATGGATGGTGAAGCACAGAAGTCCAATAATGCTACTTCAGGTACTCATTCTCGATACAAATGTGCTTTATTATTACTTGTGGTGCGCCGATGGATCCGATTGTGAATTTAGAGATTTAAATTTCGTTTCGAGGCCTAAATTTGTCTCGAGTGAGCATATATCCCATTTGTATCCTTATGGGTGCGGGGTTAGGAATTTCTATGATGGTACACTAGGTCGGCGCCCGAGTCGTCGACTCACAAGGGTGCAACCTAGGGGCGAATGCATTAGTGTAAATACATGGTATTGTTACGGGTAGCGTTCCTAATGGAATTACCCTACGTTGGAGTTGGGATTGTCGACTGCAGGGTGTAAGACTTGGTGCAACCAAGCATTCCTTACTGTTTGGGAAATGTTTTCTACCAAGCCATGGGGACGGGCTTTGGTTTTGGATGTTAGAGCGTGCTCATTTTCGTGTGGAAATTGATGAGCCATGAGGTTCGTCGGGTGGATTGAACCATTAAGACCAAGTGTTTGATCTAGATAAATGTTGGTAATGGAGTCTTCGGGACGCGACGTTAGGTGCCTCTTCCATACGTACTAGCGTGGTGTCCGACTCCAATGGTGTGCGGTCACATTGTACTTAGGGTACCGGGGAGAAACCCTTAAGTACATGAGTGACCAGGTGGAAATTTGATGAGCTATAGCAATGGGATTTTTGCAAGTGCAAGGTTGTGTAAATCGTGGTAAACTCTTCGTTTAAAGTGTTTAAGTTTAGGTTAGATTCCTTCGTATGCTCAGGGTTGGAGCAAGGTTTTGGTGACGTGCGTATTAAGAGATGCAAGACGGGCGAACCTCGTCTCTCTTATAGGAATTACGATAATGCGATTTTGCGAATTAGTTGTTAGGTTAGTGGTCACTCTTTCTGCGAACGCGAATATGTGTTTATCGTCGGGATTTATTGTTAAGGATGAATTCGCAAGAATTCGAGAACTATGACCAATGAGGACATCGATGGTATATGTGGATAAGTGGACCTCCCACGGGATGCTATTATTCCACGATGTGGTTACGGAACAGAGTCCTAAGTGGGGGAGTTATACTCTCGCACGAAGGTGCTCTATTGTAATGTTATTTTGGATGACGTTCGTATGGATACGAAGCTAGTGTTGAGACCTACATTGGTCGACGGTGGCAAAAGTACAATTTGGAATAAATTGTGCTTATGGTTTTGGGTTCAAATTACCACCAAGGTGGTAATGTGGAAAATCTCCTTGGGAGATAATTGATGTATTCGACGAGTAAGGTAAGGTCCCTCGGTTAAGGGATGTGCGTACCGGATTCTCTTCTAGGGGATTATTATTGCGCCTATACGCAATATGGGTTGTTTTTGGCTCGATTGTGTTAGCCGTTTGGTTACCTTGGAAATGGCATAATGGGACTTTGAGAAAGGGCACGATGCCTCATTATCGTATACTTTGAGTGATAGTTACACAATAGCCATTATTGTGTATTACGAGATGGTTACATGTAAGTATTTATTTGGGGTTATCTCTAGGTTGACCGCGTTTGACTAGTAATAGGTGATGAGTGATATCCGGGAGGATTAGCTCTTCGTTAACCACTCTTGGTTGTGGTTGGTGGTGAGCGGTTTTCGGAAAGAACCGTTACTCGTAGGTTTATGATGTTAATTGCCCGTGTAAATTGTGCACTTAGCCGTTTTGTGCACATGGTGGTGAGTAATAGTCGTTTTCGACATCAGCGGTTTTTGGTCGCTTGCTTACGATTTTACGATAGTTGTGAACTAGTCGTGGTTGCGCGCTACTAAGAATGTTAAGTAATAGGTGTTATCCGTAAGGATTCTCTTTTGTCCGGTCTTAATCGTTTGGGTTGTTGACCTTGGGTTGAAATTTTGGTTGTTTTAGCATTGTACCAGGTAAGGGTACGCTAAGGGTACGTGGCATTCTCGCGTATTCTGAGTTATCGTTATAGACTTCGGATATTGTGTGTATTGCACGTTTTGGGATGCGTGCAAATGTGTATTTACTTTTGGGTCAACCGGTGGGTTAATACATTTTGTGATGGAAATCGGATCGTAACGTTTGTTAAGTACCATAGAGCGTGGTTACGGGTGGTTAAGTGACATGGATCACGAGGACGTGATCGATTCTAAGTGGGGGATAGTTGTAAGACCCGTGTAATTATATTATATATAATGCTTAAATAGTAAACCGGGTTGTGGAGTTTTGTTATGTAGTTTAAAATGGAAAAGTAGCTGGAAACAGGGGGTTGCGCGCCGCGCAAAGGGAGGGCGCGCCGCGCAAAACGCTGGTGACAGCTCTCCTTGTTTTATTTAATTTAAACGATGGGCATTTCGGTAAATTCACTTCAAGGCCGGATTTAATGCTTGGATCAGTAGTTTGGGAGTTCAATTACTCCCTTGTTCACCAACCTTATCCTCCCAATTCATTTTTGTGAGAGAGAGTGGGATATTAGAGAGAGATCCCATTTTGAAGAAGAAGAAGGAGGTTTCTTGCTAAAGTTCAAGTTCTAAAGTTGTTCATCTACTTCCTAGCTACATTTTGATTGTGGTGGTAAGCTCTAATCTTGATTTCCTAGTTTAATGTTGTGAAAGGGTTAGAGTTAGGGTTTATGGTGAACATCAAACCCATTTATTAGTGATTTTTGGGTGTTCTTGGGTAATTTGAGTCATGAAGACTAAATGGTAACTAACCTAGGGTTTCAAAGTATTAATTGATGTTTATGAACCCTAATTAGCTAGTAAATTGCTAGAACACTCTAATGATGTGTAAAGGGGTGTTATTTGGGTGTGGATGACCAAAAATGAGTGTATTGACTTTTATTAGGTCAAATGGGTCAAAATGGACCAATGTTGGTTAATGTTAGTGTTTTGTGTTGGAACCTAGTGATTAAATGTGTATGAAGACCTTAAATGTTAAGAGTTAGGGTTTTTGGTGAAGTTGACCCAATTTTAGGGTTAAGTATTAAAATGGGTCAAGATGGGTAATGTTGACCTAGTTTGGGTTAAGTTGGTAAAAGATGACCCAAAGGGTGTTAACCTAGGGTTTATTCATGTGTTTGAGGTTTTGTAAGTGTGAATCGAGTTGCTAGTCATTAGCACTCTTATAAATGATGAAAAACTTGAAAATGGGTCAAATGAGTCAAGGTTGACCTAATGGGGTGAAATGGGCATGAAATACCCTAAGTTTATGCTAGTTGAAGTTAATAGACTTTAATTCACTAGCTTTATTGATGTTAGTTGAGTCTTGGCCATTTATGGGCGGTTTTGGTATAGTCGAGCTATTTAATGCATATTGGGTCATTAAATGCTCAAGTGTAAGTATTGTGGTTAATTCCACTAGTTGCGTAATTGAATGTGTACTTATGTATTAGGTACGATTGCTTTGAAGATCGGAAGTGCATAATCATCATCTTGGCGCTAAGGTGAGTGGAATAATTATGCGTGTACGTATATAATGTATTTATTTGTGTGTACGAATGTGGAATTGTCGCGGTGTTTAAGACACCACATTCTAGGTAACGAGTAGTATTGTCGCGGTGTTTAAGACACTACTCATAGTATGTTTGACGAGTGGTATTGTCGCGGTGTTTAAGACACTACTCATTGTTTAATTGACATGTGGTATTGTCGCGGTGTTTAAGACACCACATTGTCATGGGAGTGGAATTGTCGCGGTGTTTAAGACACCACTCATTGTATTGAATGAAGTGTGGATTCGTCGCGGTGTTTAAGACGCCACATTGTCGTAAGGGTGAGTTAGTCGCGGTGTTCAAGACATCACCCGGGGGATTAGTGATTACGCGGTGTGTAAGTAACACTAGTGGATGTTATGAACTCCAACGGTCTTGTAAGTACCGTTTCCCTTGTTCGAATTGGTTAACCAAGGTTGCGTGAATTATGTATTGAATGTATTTAATTATGAATCGTATGCTATTGTATTATTAGCTACTCGTGGATTTGCAGTTTATGGTATATGCATAATATTGTTGTATGATTGTCGAAATGTTAAACCGAGTATGATGTTGTGTAAGTGATGCAAGTAGGTAGATTATATATGTATATGTATAATTATTTTGCTCACTAAGCTTTGCTTACCCTCTTGTTGTTTACCTTTTTATAGGTTCGTGTGTGGATAAGGGTAAGGGCATTACCTTGGATTGAGTTTCCCGCTTTGATGATTAGGAAGCGCTTTTGGTTTATGGCTTGGAGTTTGACCGAGGCTTGGGTAGTTTAACCCCAAACACCATGCTCATTGTGTCGTTTGGCAATTAAACTTTTTGTGGTCGAAACTCTTATTTGTATTTTACACTTAGTGGTATTTTGGGCACGTGTGGGCCCCACTTTGTAAAACTCGTTCATACCTTAGTTATGTGCTAGTTTTACATAAATTAATGTACGGTTAAAAGCGTTTTGGCTAAATGTGTCGGGAAGTACCTCATCTTTTTCGCATTAAAGTGCACCGGGGACAGCCCGTATTTGCGCGGCGCGCAAGGGTGTCCGCGCGGCGCGCAGATGGTCAGCCAGCAAAAATTTTTTTTTTTGTGTCACAAATTTACAATGGTTTTTGTCGCGTATTGGTTTGGGATGTTACATCTACCAGCACAAGGTAGAATGTATTCTTCGAATCAATACAGGATGAGTACTCAGCTAATTAAGAATATCAAGTGTCTCAGCATATGAAGAACCAGTAGATCTGGATAGCAGCATACAACA
The DNA here is from genome assembly GCF_046630445.1 of Rutidosis leptorrhynchoides. Taxonomy (NCBI): domain Eukaryota; kingdom Viridiplantae; phylum Streptophyta; class Magnoliopsida; order Asterales; family Asteraceae; genus Rutidosis; species Rutidosis leptorrhynchoides. The sequence goes on along the minus strand of NC_092336.1, from coordinate 394,862,024 downwards.
TAAGACAGCCATGCTCCATTACAAGCATGGTAGTTTCCCAGAGTGGTCTACATCAACGCACTATTCAACAGAAGTCGAAGACAAAGTTGAACAGAAAAGGACAGGAGTTGACGGCTGACAAGTGACCTCACAAGACCACGTGGGAATGCAGAAGTGGAACGCATGTGCAGACATGTGTTATACTTTATTCATACCTAGGGAACACAACATTCCATTTGTTTAAAACAAATGGTAGTGCCAAACCGAATTGGTGTGTTCCTGCAAATAGCTACCTAAGAGGAAAGAAGGAGAGCACACGTTCTGACACAATTGTCCCCACAAGTACAAGGCATCCTATGTACTAGTGGACAATAGATTAATTACACGGACAATAGGACTACTATATAATTGTTGTATTCACTATTGTATCAACTAGTGGTGTGGGATTTATTATTTAGAGTCCTAAATGTGTAATAGCTTTTAGTTTACCTCTTAGCTATAATCTAGATAATCTGTATCAACCAACTATCATTCCGCCAAGGATAGTTGTGATTCTTTGTGATTCAATCAATAAAGAATAACCGTTGAAAATTACCTGTGACTCTATCTAATTTGCATGCTTGAATACATAATCGAGTTTAATTATTTAGTTAATTGAAAAGAAATTGTATTCACCCCCCCTCTACAATACTCCTGTTGTTATTAAGGGACCAACAACTGGTATCAGAGCATCAGTCTTGATAATTAATATCTTGGATCTGAATTCTCTCATGGCTGCATATTCTAATACAGCTTACCTTGAAAATGGCTCATCCCATAGACCACCCAAATTTTATGAAGAAGAGTATGAAACTTGGAAGGCAAGATTCATGCTTCACCTTGAGTCTATTGACCCACTCATGCCTGATATTGCCACAAATGGTCCATTTGTTCTTACTGAGACTATTGGCAGTGTACTAGCGACTGCTGACACTCCTGCTGTTCCTGGCAGAGAGGTTATTTTCACTCCTTCTAGATGGGATGCTGAGGATAAACGTCGTGTTGGACTTGACCCTAAGATCAGAACCCTGTTAGCTATAACTTTACCTAACACATTGTTCAAACTGATTAAGGGAAAATAAAATGCTAAGCTTATGTTAGACTATTTAGACGTTACCTATGAGGGTATGGGTGAGGTAAGACAGAACAGAATGATAGCTTTGAAAAGAGAATATGAAATGTTCTTTGCCTAGAAGAATGAAACTCTTAAACAAACCTTCATTAGGTTTAACTCCCTAATTGCTGACCTGAATACCTTGAATGTCACGTACACAGAATTTGAACAAGTAAACAAATTCATTGACTCACTGCCTGCTAAATGGAAACCTGTAACTGACCCATTAAGAACCACTCAGACCTTAAAAAACTTTAACCTGTCTTCTCTCTATAGCTCCTTATGGAACCATGAGAAGGCAGAAGCTAAATTTGAACTTAACTTGAAAGAAAACTTTAGGTCTGCCCCCACCACTTCAAAATCATCTAAAACTGATGATACTGCTCTTATTGCTACTGCTAAAAAGAAAGCTCAAAAGGCTTTACTGGTTCAAAAGCTGCTGGCAGAAGAAGAGACAGCTGAGAGTGATGTGGATAGTGGTACTGGGTCTGAAGAAAGCAGTGATGATGAAAGTGATGTAGAAGGGTTTGCTGAAGGTATGGCCTTGCTGGCTAGGCAATTCAAAAGGATCAATCGTAATAGAACCATCAAGTCATACAAAGGGAGTAAGAAACCAAGTGCTAGGTTTAGCAGCAAATCAGTCAAAGGTCCTAAATCTGAGTGTTATAATTGTGGGAAGGTTGGACAATTTGCAGCTGAGTGCATGTCCAGGAAACCTCCAACTTCACATGCTAACTCTTTCTCTAAAGCTGATAAGTACAAGAACAAGTACAAAGCTATGAAAGCTCAGATGAAGGAAAGTGCTAAGACTGATAAGAAGGGTAAAAAGCCAGAAAAGGTTCTAGTTGCTGAGCATCATGATTGGGATGAAACCAGCTCATCTTCTTCCTATGATAGTGATACTGATGATGATGGTGCTGGTTATGCTCAAGAAAAGATGCTGTGTTTAATGGCCAAGGAGGTCAAGGAGTCTGATGAGGATGATAGTGGTAGCAAGTTTTTGGCTGATATGAGGGAAGCTGATCAGAAAAGAGATTCTCCTCAATGGAAAACTGAATTGATGTATAAGGTTGATAATTTTCGAACTTATACTGATGATGAAAAGGCCGAAATGTTTGACTACCTAAGAGTTGACTTATGTAGAGGCAGCAAACGTGAAGAAGTTTTGATATCAGACAACAAATCTTTAAATGAGAAAATTAAATGCAAAAATGATGAAATTAAAATCTTGAAAGATGATATTTCAAAACTCGAAAAACAAAATTTTGCTTTAAAGTCTCTTCACGTTGAGGCAGCAGAAGTCAAGAACCAGCTGGATAATCTTAAAAAGGTTGTCGCTTCATGGTGTACATCTGCTCAACGCACAGCAAAGTGTGTTAACGAGCAGGTGCCTGCCCAAGTTGAAGCTTTCTTTGCTGGTGACTATGCTGCTGCTGCTGCTATTGCAGAGGTTACTTTCATGGACCTAATTCTTGAAACAGATCCTGAAGCTGTCTTGCCAAATACTTTTGCCAAGATAGTTAAAGGTAAAAAGGTCTTGACGAATAAATTTGTTAGACCTGCTACTGTGTCCCCACCACCTGCCATGAAAGAGATTTTGGAGGATGAGGTTAGAGCAAGAGAAGCCAGTACCTCAATTGATGAGACTACTGACCCCTCAAGCATCTACTACATGACTCCAAAAGAAAGACGTATAAAAAGGGAAATCACTGAAAATAATCTTAGAAAAGTTAAATCTACTGATTCCCCTTCGTGTTCGAGTTCCAATTGTGCTGTGCCAGCTGATGACAAACTCACTGGTCAACCAGTAGCTGCAGACAAGCCAGTCAAACACATTACTGGCAAGTCCAAGGCAGCAGGAAAAACATCTTCTAGTTCATCAGCTTCAGTTGACAAGCCAGTAGCTTCCCACACTGGCTCGTCAAATGATAAAGGCAAAGCAATACGTCATGACTATGGTACTGGTTCCAAGAAGAAAGCTGCCCTTAAGGGAAAAGCAAAAGTGGACTCGAATGAAGAGCTGTCTATCACTGAGATTATGATAGTCAAGCTTGACCAGCTTATTGAGGCAGTAACTAAACATCGCCCCGATCCCCTTTACAATGTGTATGACCCATCACCGATACCAAATGTGAGAAAATGCTACAAATGTGGAAGCAAGTTTCACTTAGCCAACAGGTGTCCTTTTACCCCAACCCCGTCTTCTGATGCTTCTTCAAGAAAACCAGCAGACAGGAAGAGATCATCAAAGATGACCCTTCCAGAACCCATCCTTGGATGGGTTCCCAAAAAGAACTAATCTCTTAGCTACTATGCAGGGCATTCAAAACAAGTAAATCTGGTATCTCGATAGTGGATGTTCGAGACATATGACCGGATGTAAGTCCCTGCTAATGGACTATCAAGAAAAGGATGGTCCAGTTGTTTCATATGGAGATAATTCGTTGGGTTACACAAAGGGTTTTGGTACTTTGACTAATGGGAATGTCACATTCTCAAATGTTGCATATGTAGTTGGGCTTAAACATAATTTACTCAGCATAAGCTAACTGACAAGCAAGAACAAGATAGTCCAATTCAGAAAGAAAATTGGCACTATTTTTGATAAGACAGGGAAGCCACTGCTGACTGCAAAGCATCATGAAAACATGTATCAAATTGACATGAATACAGCTGTCACAACAACTGATACTTGTTTCTATTCGAAGGCAGCAGACAACCTGAAATGGTTATGGCACAAGAGACTCTCACATCTCAACTTCAAAGATATTCACAAATTATCCAGTAGAAGTTTGGTGTCTGGGCTACCCACCATGTCTTATGTAAAGGACAGACTGTGTCCTGGTTGTGAAAAAGGAAAACATCACCATGCCTCATTCAAATCAAAGCAAATCTCATCTGTTGAGAAACCATTTCATTTACTTCATATGGATCTTTTGGTCCTGTTAATGTGGCCAGCTGTAGTGGGAAGAAGTATACACTGGTTATTGTTGATGAATATTTCAGATACACCTGGGTATTCTTTTTGAAGCAAAAGAGTGAAGCTGCTGATGAAATTATCAATTTTATCAAACGAATGGAGCTTTTGAATGGGCAGCTGGTGAAACAGCTAAGAAGTGATCATGGTACAGAATTCAGAAATGCAACTTTAGAAGAATTTTGTGCTGACAAAGGTATTTCACAAAACTTTTCTGCTGTAAGAACACCTCAGCAAAATGGTGTTGCAGAAAGAAGAAACAGAACTCTCATTGAAGCAGCAAGATCTATGTTAGCTGAGTCTGGGTTGAAAAATTCATATTGGGCAGAAGCTGTGAATACTGCTTGTTTTACCCAGAATAGATCTCTTATAGTGAAAAGACATCAGAAAACTGCTTATGAAGTTCTCAAAGGTAGAAGACCCTCAATTTCATTTCTTCATGTATTTGGCAGTCCCTGTTACATTCTCAATAATAGGGATCAGCTGGGCAAATTTGATGCTAAGGCTGATGAAGGTATATTCTTAGGATACTCCAACATGTCAAAGGCATATAGGGTTTTCAACAAGAGAAGGGGTTGTTTTGAAGAATCCATTAATGTTACATTTGATGAAACTGCTCCTTCTTCGTCTTCTGATCATGAAGATGAAGAGATACTGTTTGAAGAACCTACTCAGTCAGCTCTAGATGATGAAGAACCAGCAGCACAACCCTCGCCTATTCATGCTGTTGGGTTCTCTGATGATGAGATGGAACACTCTATTCCATCTGTGTCTAAACCAGGTGGACCTACTGGCTCTACTGAAGTCTTACAACTTGAGCATAGGTCTACTGGTTCTGAAGGATCACAAGCTGATACTGGTTATACCAATAATGAACAGCTGTCTCCAACTGCTGTTCATACTTCCGAACCAGCTGATGATCAAGATGCTGTGTGTTCCACGACAAGCTCACCTATTCATAACACTAGATGGACAAAAGAGCATCCTATCGAGCAAGTTATTGGTAATTTGGCTAGTGGTGTTAAAACCAGAAGACATGCAACCATTAATTTTTGTATGCATGTAAACTTTGTGTCTACCATTGAACCTAAATGTCCTGATGAAGCAATCAAAGATCCAAGCTGGGCAGGAGCTATGCAAAAAGAGATCTCCCAGTTTGATAGGAATAAAGTTTGGACATTGGAACCTAAACCTGAGGATGAATCTAAGAAAATCATTGGTACCAAGTGGGTTTTCAAGAACAAGATGGATGAAGATGGGATTGTGATCAGAAACAAAGCTAGATTGGTAGCTCAAGGTTTTAAACAAGAAGAAGGATTGGATTATGGAGAGACTTATGCTCCAGTGGCTAGGATGGAAGCTATCAGACTGTTCTTGGCATATGCTGCTAAGATGAACTTTAGGGTATTCCAGATGGATGTTAAATCTGCATTTCTAAATGGAAAGCTGCAAGAAGAAGTTTATGTCAAACAGCCTCCTGGTTTTGTAAGCATTAAATATCCAGACCATGTCTACAAGCTATACAAAGCTCTTTATGGCCTCAAACAGGCTCCAAGAGCATGGTATGAGACATTTCATGTGTATCTCACTGGTATAGGCTTTAAAGTTGGAACGATTGACACCACTCTATTCTCAAAAGAGACAGATGGTGATCTCTTGCTGGTACAGATATATGTGGATGATATTATTTATGGATCTAAAAATGAGAAACATTGTCAAGATTTTTCAAAACTTATGTCAAAGACATATGAAATGAGCTTACAAAGAGACTTGCAATACTTTTTGGGATTGCAAATTAAACAACTTGATGATGGAAATTTTATAAGTCAGGATAAATATATCAAAGATATGCTAAAGAAATTTGGTCTGACTTGTTTAAAAGATATAGGGACTCCAATGGCAGCAACTATTAAAATAGATGTTGATCCCAATGGTGAACCAGTCAATATCACTGAATATAGAGGTATGATTGGATCCCTACTTTATCTCACAGCCAGCAGACCAGATATTATGTTTGCCTCATGTCTGTGTGCCAGATATCAAGCTGATCCTAAAGAGTCACACTTGCTAGCAGTAAAAAGGATATTTAGGTATCTGAAAGCTACTGCTAAATGTGGTCTTTGGTATCCCAAAGACCAAGATTTTGTGCTAATTGGGTATTCAGATGCTGATTTTGCAGGGTGTAAAATAGACAGGAAAAGTACTACTGGTGGTTGCCAGTTACTGGGTGGTAGGCTAGTCAGCTGGACGAGCAAAAAGCAAAATACTATGTCCACATCTACTGCTGAGGCAGAATATGTTTCTGCTGGTAGTTGTACTGCTCAAGTACTATGGATGCAAAGCCAGCTAAGAGACTATGGTGTTCATGTTACAAAGACTCCAATCTACTGTGACAACACAAGTGCAATAGCTATCACCAACAATCCTGTGATGCATTCAAGAACAAAGCACATTGACATTGGATATCATTTCATAAGGGATCATGTTCAAAAAGGAGACGTGGAGCTACATTTTATTTCAACAGACCAGCAGTTAGCAGATCTATTCACAAAGCCCTTAGATGAGAAACGTTTTAACTATCTCATCTCTAAACTGGGTATGCTTGAACTTTAAATAAAAGACAATTTTTGTTAGTGTGCTGGTTCTACAACATGTAGGGCAAACCAGTAAGCAATTTTTGTTACCTTACTGCCTACATGTAAAACACTCAGCACAACAAGGTCTTTTATATTTTGGTTACTCAAAATATTTTTAATTGAAATAATAAATAGCTCACAAAATTAAATAATTCCTTAAAACTGAAACTCATTTACTTCCAATGATTTAAATTAAATTCATGACATATTAAATGTAACAAAGTATCTTGTATTTAATACAACACTTATTTTGTGGTTTTCAATTTTTTTAAAAAAATTAAAACCTGCTGCATTTAATGTTGAATGGAAGGTATGAGTATTCAAGCCGTATATACGTCAAATCATCAGTCTGTGTCCCCTCGAGTGTGCCAGTCTATCACATCTACCCACGCGCCTGCTAATAGCAGTTGTCACTTTCTCTCTCCTGCCTTTTTCACCCAATCACAAAGGTTAAAAGTGTGTTTTATCTTCCATAATAACCTTTGGTTATTCAGTTTTCAAATTCACACTCCTCTCTCTAAAAATCCCCAAATCTTCACTTTCTACAATCATTAATGGCAGAACAACAACAACATCAATCACCACCTGCTGAGACCCAGCAATCAGAACAACAATCGCAGCAACCACAAGCACCGGTGGAACCACAACTGGAACAGCAACCACCGCCAGCTATAGAGGAACAAATTGAACAAGGGCCACTATTCAATCTGCACCCCAATCTTGTTAGGGCTACAAACGCACCTGAACACTCTACGATTCGCCTTTCAAGAGGCAATGCTGCTCATGCCCTTTCTGTTCCTAAATCGAAAGTCAATACCGGCTATGAAGAGCTGATTTCTTATATCCGTCAATCTCCTCTGGCAAGAGCCATTACCGGTGTACCTTTACGATTATATCCAGCCTGTTTGGCCAGATTTTGGTATACTACCACCATGGCCACCACCGAACAGAACGTTCCATGTATTCATGGCATGGTGACTGACAACTTACCCTGTTCCATTACTGTTGACGCCATCCGACGAGCTCTTCAATTACCCAATGGTCCATTTGTAGATTCACCTACAAGTGATGAGTTTTGAAGAGAGGTACTGGAAATCATTGGCTACTCTCAACCAGTATCTCATACACCACTCAGGAAACACATGCCACTACTATGGTATTATTTCTTTGGGTTGCTGACTCCGTGTATCAGTCACAAATCTGGCAGTTTTGATCAATGCTTAGATTATGAGTTGAAGATGGGTCACGGGCTGCTGTTCAACCGCAACATAGATTATGCCAGTGATATCTACTTAAGGTTAAGGGAAATGGTGCTTGCAACCAAAACGAACACATCTAATCCCCTTTCCAAGGTTTTTGAGCCTTGTTTTTGAAAATGAGCTGGGTGAAGCTTACCAGCAGATTGCTGACAAATCATACGACCTGCCTCTAAAACAAGGGGGGATGCCAAAGGATAAGCCTACTGCTCCATTTGCTGCATTGACACCAGCAATGCTTGAGTATCTAGCTGCTCAGGGTGGAGCTGCCCCATCAACTGCCTCTGGTGTTGCACCAGCTAAGGGGGAGGGTCTTCAGTGAAAGCCAGCTGTCAAGAGGAAGAAGCCAGCTACCTCAACTAGTACAGCCACCGTCTCACATACTGGTAACGCTGATAATGCTAAAAACGAACATATATTTCATAGCATTATTCCTCAAGAAAGACAAGCTTTTAGTTGCAATTGTTCTATTTACAAGTGATATTCGTTTAAATAATAAAAGGTGAAGACAAAAGACAGATTCGACGAATTGAAGACGCAAACGACCAAAAAGCTCAAAAGAACAAAAGACAATCAAAGAGGTTCCAATTATTGATAAGAAACGTCTCGAAATTACAAGAGTACAAGATTCAAAACGCAAAATACAAAATATAAAATTGTACGCAAGGACGTTCGAAAATCCGGAACCGGGACCAGAGTCAACTCTCAACGCTCGACGCAACGGACTAAAAATTACAAGTCTATTATGCACAAGAATATAATATAATATATAAATAATTATATTAATTATTTATATTTTATATTTATATATAAAATCCGTCGGCAAGAAAGACTCCAAAAGATGTGAGCTGTAATTTCAATCTCCGCGACTCGCGGAGTTTGAAGGCAAAATTCACCGCGAGTCGCGGAGCCCCAAAAATCGAAATTCCCTATAAATCCAACCGAATTCTGATCACAATTCATATCTTTTTCTTCTCTTATCATACGTAAAATTTATATATATATATATATATATATAATTTATATTTTAATTTTAATTTTAATTCTAATAATAAGGGTATGTTAGCGAATGTTGTAAGGGTATAAGTCGAAATTCTGTCCGTGTAACGCTACGCTATTTTTAATCATTGTAAGTTATGTTCAACCTTTTTATATTAATGTCTCGTAGCTAAGTTATTATTATGCTTATTTAAAACGAAGTAATCATGATGTTGGGCTAATTACTAAAATTGGGTAATTGGGCTTTGTACCATAATTGGGGTTTGGACAAAAGAACGACACTTGTGGAAATTAGACTATGGGCTATTAATGGGCTTTATATTTGTTTAACTAAATGAAAGTTTGTTAATGTTAATATAAAGATTTACAATTGGGCGTCCCTATAAATTACCATATACACTCAATCGGACACGATGGGCGGGGTATTTATATGTACGAATAATCGTTCATTTAACCGGACACGGGAATGGATTAATAGCCACTAGAATAATTAAAACAGGGGTGAAATTACATTCAAGGGTAATTGGTGTAATTGTTAACAAAGTAGTAAAACCTTGGTTTACACGCAGTCGATAACCTGGTGTATTCATTAAACAAAGTATTAAAACCTTGTTACAATTCGAATCCCCAATTAGTTGGAATATTTAACTTCGGGTATAAGAATAATTTGATGAGGACACTCGCACTTTATATTTATGACTGATGGACTGTTATGGACAAAAACCAGACGGACATATTAAATAATCCAGGACAAAGGACAATTAACCCATGGGCATAAAACTAAAATCAACACGTCAAACATCATGATTACGGAAGTTTAAATAAGCATAATTCTTTTATTTCATATTTAATTTCCTTTATTTTATATTTAATTGCACTTCTAATTATCGCACTTTTATTTATTGTTATTTAATCGCACTTTTAATTATCGTACTTTTTAATTATCGCAATTTTATTTTATCGTACTTTTATTATTCGCAATTTCATTATCGTTATTTACTTTACGCTTTAAATTAAGTCTTTTATTTATTTAATATTTTACATTAGGTTTTAACTGCGACTAAAGTCTTAAAATCGACAAACCGGTCCTTAAACGGTAAAAACCCCCCTTTATAATAATAATATTACTTATATATGTTAGTATTTTTATAAAAGTAAACTAATATAGCGTTGAGCTTTGTTTAAAGATTTCCCTGTGGAACGAACCGGACTTACTAAAAACTACACTACTGTACGATTAGGTACACTGCCTATAAGTGTTGTAGCAAGGTTTAAGTATATCCATTCTATAAATAAATAAATATCTTGTGTAAAATTGTATCGTATTTAATAGTGTTTTTTGCTAAAATTAATAACTATTTTATATACACCTCGCATAACATCAAGTATTTTTGGCGCCGCTGCCGGGGAACTTATCTTAAAAGCCGGAAGCGCAACGCTAATATAAAAAAAAAAAAGATTTTTAGTTTACTTTTATTAAAAATTCGTTTTTGTAAAAATACGTTTTAATTATTCAAAAATATAAAAAGAAAAACAAAAATATAAGTATTTTTAAGATTTTGTTAAATATTTATGTTTTATAAGTTTCTTTATCTTTATTTTAATTTATAAAAATATAACTTTTATTAAATATCTTTTATATATAGAAAAAAAAAACAGAAAACAGAAAATAAAAAAAAAACGCGTCGAATATTCAAACCTGTCAGCTGAATTCTGGAACCCCGCGACTCGCGGGGTTTGATGCTTTAATTGCCGCGACTCGCGGAGACTTTCTGACACCACCGACAGAACCCTAAATCTGTATTAATTACGGAGTATTTATTAATAATTATTATTTAACCCTAATTATTATTATTATTATTATTAGTTTTATTTTTACTTTTACTTTTTATTTAATTTATGTATTTAGTATTAATTAGTTTTATTAAATTGTAAAATTAATAGTTTTATAAAATAATAATATAAAAATAATATTTTTATAAAATTGTACTTTTTACAACTTTTTGTATATTTTTATATTTTGTCCCTTTTTAATCGTTTTAACGTAATATTTGTATTTTTAGCTCATATTTAATTTTAAACTTAGTTTTTGCCATAGTCATTTTTACTCCTATATTTTTAGGCTTTGCCGTAGAATTCCTTAAGTGCTTTTTATTTAGACTAAGATTTTGGTGCTTTAGAATTTTGCGACGCCTTTTTAAGTTTTAGTTTCTTTTTAAGTTATTTCCATTTGGGATTTAGTTTTTCCTGTAAGCTTTAATATTTTTAGACCTTTTACTATGTACCAATTATCATTCCAATTAGTAATATCAATTTGCGATTATAATTTTAAGTTAGTTGTAGTAATAAGGTTAGGTTAGTCAAGTATTTTTAAGTTTTTATAAGTTTCTTTTATTTTTCCGTCACCTTTTATTTTTCAACCATTTTTTCTTTTTCAACCTTTTTCGACGAACTCTTTTTCTCTCTTATTTCTCGCCATTCTAGTTTTTAGGACTTAGAATTTTTTCTACTTCTTATCTAAATTTCTTAAAATTACGAAAATTTATTTTAAGTGGTTAAATTAATAGACATCAAAATTTTCTGGTTCGTAGTAATAGTTGGATTTGTACGTGGACCGGGTTATTGGAGCCAAACAGTCCTCAATTATATTGAGACCAAACGAATCCTGCCCCTCTGCTGCATCTTTTGGCTATTCGAAACGTGGGCAAAATCAGAAAAGTCTATTGATTGGATAACTTATTATAATTTTTCTTTCCTTTTTAAAACTAATAGGATATTCAGTGAATGCACCGAGCAAGACGTTCATCACCTTTTGTACGTTCACCACCTGTAACTAGATCAAGACATTTAGCAAATATAACCGCCGTTGATTTTTCTTTAGAATCGTCATCTAGTAGACCAAGTACTTTAGTTCAAATTTCTGATAATCCATTTTTTGAACCCGACCTCACAATTGAGAATCCGGAGAATATTCAGGAACGGTTCGTAGATCCTGAACCACTAAACTTTCCTCCGGAACCACCAATCATTCAAACAGAGATTGTTGAGGAACGAACCATTAAATCAGAATCATCTAGTGATACCGATTCAACAAATTCAATTATGGAGAATCTGGAACCTTTAAGTATGGAAGACCGAATGAGAGCTAAACGCACTGGCCAAGGTCACGCAATTACTCATCCAGACATTAATGCGCCAGATTATGAAATCAAAGGACAAATTCTACACATGGTGACTAATCAATGCCAATTTAGTGGTGCGCCGAAGGAAGATCCAAATGAACATCTACGTACCTTTAATAGGATCTGCACACTATTTAAAATACGAGAAGTGGAGGATGAACAGATATATCTCATGTTATTTCCCTGGACTTTAAAGGGAGAAGCCAAAGATTGGTTGGAATCGTTACCTGAAGGGGCGATCGATACATGGGACGTTTTAATTGACAAATTTCTTAAACAATTCTTTCCAGCATCTAAAGCCGTAAGACTTCAAGCAGAAATTGTTACGTTCACACAGAAACCAAATGAAACTCTATATGAGGCGTGGACAAGATATGGAAAGTTATTAAGAGGATGTCCGCAACATGGTTTAGACACCTGTCAAATAGTACAAATATTCTACCAAGGATGCGACATCACTACAAGGAAAGATATAGATATAGCAGCTGGTGGTTCTATTATGAAGAAAACCGAAACTGATGCTTACAAAATTATTGATAATACTGCTTCCCACTCACACGAGTGGCACCAAGAAAAAGATATCATTAGATCATCTAAAGCAGCTAGAGCCGATTCTAGTCATGACTTAGATTCCATTTCCGCAAAGATAGATGCTGTAGAGAGACGAATGGAAAAGATGACTAAGGATATTCACTCAATACGAATTAGTTGTGAGCAGTGTGGAGGACCACATTTGACAAAAGATTGTCTCAGTATTGAATTAACAATGGAACAAAGAGAGAATATTTCATACATAAACCAAAGGCCTGGAAATAATTATCAGAATAATTATCAACCGCCAAGACCGATTTACAATCAAAACCAGAATTATAACCGAAATATTCCATACAACAACCAACAAGGTCCTAGCAATCAACAAGTATCCAATAATACTTACAATCAGCAAAGACCTAATTTTCAAAACAAACCACCACAACAAACCGATGATAAAAAACCAAATTTAGAAGATATGATGACGAAGCTAGTTGAAACTCAAACGCAGTTTTTCACATCTCAAAAACAAACAAATGAACAAAATGCTCAAGCATTTAGAAATCAACAAGCTTCTATTCAAAATCTGGAACAAGAAGTAAGTAACCTAGCAAGGTTAATAGGTGAAAGAAAACCGGGAAGTCTACCTAGTGATACAAATACTAACCCCCGGAATGAAACAGCTAAAGCCATTACCACAAGAAGTGGTACAACACTTAAACCACCTGAAATACCTGTAACTTCTGATGAAACTATTCCTACTCCACAAGAACCACAACCTGATCAAGATAAGGAAAAAGAACCGGTAGTTGAAAAGGTTAATGAAGATAACACAGTTAAGGATAAACCTTATGTTAAACCATACCAACCACCACTTCCTTACCCGAGTAAAATGAAGAAAGAAAAACTTGAAGCCGAGCAATCCAAATTCTTGGATATGTTTAAACAGATAAATGTAAATCTTCCTTTCATTGATGTGATTTCAGGAATGCCAAGATATGCTAAATTCTTGAAAGATCTAATCTCAAATAGAAAGAAAATGGAAGAACTCTCGGCTGTTACTATGAATGCTAATTGTTCAACAGTGCTGTTGAATAAGATACCAGAAAAATTATCTGATCCAAGAAGTTTCACAATTCCATGTTTTCTGGGTAGTCTTAGTTCAATAGAAGCATTGGCAGACTTAGGTGCTAGTATAAATCTAATGCCGTATTCACTATACGCTAAACTAGACCTTGGAGAATTGAAACCAACCAGAATAAGCATACAACTAGCCGATAGATCAATAAAATATCCTAGAGGGATAATGGAAAACATGCTAGTTAAAGTTGGTACTTTAGTATTTCCAGTAGATTTTGTTGTTTTGGACATGGAAGAAGATTCTCAAGTTCCTCTCATATTAGGAAGACCATTCTTAAACACGGCTAAAGCAATGATAGACGTGTTCGGTAAGAAACTGACCCTAAGTATAGAGGATGAGAGTGTTACCTTTTCAGTTGATAGAGCAATGCAACAACCACAATCTGCAGATGATACATGTTATTATATTCAAACTATAGATGCACATGCAGAATTATTAGAAGAATTTCCAGAATTACAAGGAACAGGAGAATGTTCTTTAGGAGAAGGTAATGAACCAATTGATGAAGCTGAAATGTTAGCTACACTTATAGCTAATGGATATGAACCAACAACAGAAGAAATTCAAGTGCTAAAAGAAGAAGACAGATATCGATATAAATCATCGATAGAAGAACCTCCGAAATTAGAGTTAAAGCCACTTCCAAACCATTTGGAATACGCTTATTTACATGGTGAATCTGAATTACCTGTAATAATATCGTCTTCTCTTACTGAAAATGAGAAATCACAACTCATTTCTGTGTTGAAAGCTCATAAACCAGCCATTGCATGGAAGATTCATGATATTAAAGGAATAAGTCCTTCGTATTGTACACATAAAATCCTTATGGAAGAAGGTCATAAAACGTATGTGCAACGCCAACGAAGACTAAATCCTAATATGCAAGATGTAGTTAAGAAAGAGATTATTAAACTGCTAGATGCAGGTTTGATATATCCAATTTCTGATAGCCCATGGGTAAGCCCAGTTCAATGCGTGCCTAAGAAGGGTGGTATGACTGTCATTACAAATGAGAAAAATGAGCTTATTCCTACTAGGACTGTAACAGGATGGCGTGTATGTATTGATTATAGAAAATTAAATGACGCCACCAGAAAAAATCACTTTCCCTTACCTTTCATAGATCAAATGTTGGAAAGATTAGCCGGAAATAGTTACTATTGTTTTCTAGATGGATTTTCCGGATATTTTCAAATTCCAATAGCACCCGAAGACCAAGAGAAAACCACATTTACGTGCCCTTATGGTAATTTTGCTTACAAACGCATGCCATTTGGACTTTGCAACGCCCCTGCAACCTTTCAAAGGTGCATGATGGCGATTTTTCACGACATGATAGAAGAATGCATGGAAGTTTTCATGGATGACTTTTCAGTCTTCGGTGATACATTTAAATCATGTCTAGTTAATCTGGAACGAATGCTAATTAGATGCGAAAAATCAAATCTAGTACTTAATTGGGAGAAATGCCATTTCATGGTTAAAGAAGGCATCGTTCTTGGACATAAAATTTCAAAAGAAGGAATTGAAGTGGATAGAGCTAAAGTAGATGTAATTGCTAAACTTCCACATCCCACAAATGTTAGAGGAGTTAGGAGTTTTCTAGGGCATGCCGGTTTTTACCGACGTTTCATAAAAGATTTTTCTAAAATTGCCACTCCTATGAATAAACTCCTAGAAAAGGGTGCTCCATTCATCTTTTCAGATGAGTGTATCAAATCTTTTAATATTCTTAAAGAGAAACTCACTAATGCACCGATCATGATAACACCAAATTGGAATCTACCATTTGAACTAATGTGCGATGCAAGTGATTTTGCAATGGGAGCCGTTTTAGGACAAAGGATTGAAAAATGATTTCAACCTATATATTATGCTAGTAAGACGTTACAAGGAGCACAAACGAACTATACAACTACTGAAAAAGAACTCCTTGCTATTGTCTTTGCTTTTGACAAATTTCGATCATATCTCGTTCTAGCAAAAACGGTGGTCTATACCGACCATTCTGCTCTTAGATACCTATTTTCAAAACAAGATGCTAAACCAAGATTAATCCGTTGGATCTTACTCTTACAAGAGTTTGATATTGAAATCCGAGATAAAAGAGGAGCAGAAAATCTCGCCGCTGATCATCTTTCTCGTCTTGAAAATCCCGAATTAGAAGTTCTAAATGAATCGGCCATAAAAGACAACTTTCCTGATGAATATCTATTGAAGATAGATTATAAAGAAATCCCATGGTTTGCAGACTATGCAAACTACTTAGTTTGTGGATTCCTTGAAAAAGGATTATCGTACCAAAGACGAAAGAAATTCTTCAGTGATATAAAACACTATTTCTGGGAAGATCCACATCTGTTTAAAAGTTGTCCCGATGGAATAATACGCCGATGTGTATTTGGAGATGAAGCTAGTAAAATTTTAAACCATTGTCACACAGGACCAACAGGAGGGCATTATGGGCCTCAACTAACAGCAAGAAAAGTTTATGAAGCTGGATTCTATTGGCCTACAATTTACAAAGACGCACACCTTCTTTGCAAATCCTGTGATGCATGTCAAAGGGCCGGAAAAATAAGTCAACGTGATGAAATGCCACAAAATGTCATCCAAGTATGTGAAGTATTTGACATTTGGGGTATTGACTTTATGGGTCCATTTCCAAAATCTCATAATAATTTATATATACTCGTAGCCATTGATTATGTATCTAAATGGGCGGAAGCACAAGCTCTCCCAACTAACGATGCACGAGTTGTAGTCAACTTTTTAAAACGTCTTTTTGCAAGGTTTGGAACACCGAAAGCTTTAATAAGTGATCGGGGAACTCATTTTTGTAATAATCAACTTGAGAAAGTTCTTAAAAGATATGGAGTAACTCATAAAATCTCCACCGCATATCATCCACAAACAAGTGGACAAGTTGAAAATACCAACCGAGCTTTAAAACGTATTCTAGAGAAAACCGTAGGATCAAATTCGAAGGAATGGTCCATTAAATTGGAGGATGCACTCTGGGCTTTTAGAACAGCCTACAAAACTCCAATTGGAACCACACCTTTTAGACTTGTTTATGGAAAAGCATGTCATCTTCCAGTAGAAATTGAACACAAAGCATTTTGGGCTTTGAAGACATGTAATCTTGATTTACATGAAGCCGGACGTCTACGATTAAGTCAACTAAACGAATTAGAAGAATTAAGACATGAAGCATACGAAAATTCGTTAATCTATAAAGAAAGAACGAAGAAATGGCATGATAAAAGAATCAGAAGTTCAAAAGAATTTAAAGAAGGAGACAGAGTTCTTCTTTTCAATTCACGATTCAAGCTATTTCCTGGAAAATTGAAATCAAGATGGTCTGGACCATTCATAGTCAAAAGAGTTTTCCCATACGGAACGATAGAATTGATAAATTCAAATGGGATTGAATTTAAAGTTAATGGTCACAGAGTTAAACATTACATACATGGTCCGATGGAAGTCGACAATGAAGTTAATCACAATTTCGATACCACAGCTAACTAAGTGTGGGGAGAATCAAGTCTTTAAAAGATAATATGTATTTCTGTTAGAGTTAGATTTTCTGTTTTCGTGTAGTTCTCGAAAATGGAACCCGAATGGTCTTTCCCTAGCAGACCCTAAAGAACTAGTCTTCTCCCCCCATTCTGAATTTTTATTTTTTTTAGGTTTTTACAAAATGAAGACTGCCTGTGAACTAAACCATGGTCTAATGCTACACGCTTTGATCACTAAAAGAAATAATGACATACTACCGAGTGAAATAGTATCAGTAATCAGAGAAAGAATGGACGGAGTTAGAAAAGAATCCAGATGCGAAGATAATAAGTTACAATTTGGTAAAGGAAAATCAAAATCCGCAGCGAAAAGAAGAGCACGACACCTAGAACGATGTCACAAATGCGGAAAATGGTCACATGGAGGTAAATGTTCAAATAATCAAACCTATTCAAATACCGAATTTGTTACTTTATGCAGAGACGGACCGTTCATATGTTTAGAAGAAAAGACACTGAATGCTCGAGGTTACGCCTATGTAGCCATGGAAAATCAATTAAACCGACTATCTTATGAATGGAATAGATCATATAACTAAGAAATCTATTTCACAGGTATGTCTGTACAGTTTTTAGTTTTTATTTTTATTTTTAACCTTTTGATAATAAACGCTAATTTGTTCGCTAAAAAGTATTAAATTGGTATTAAATAAAATTAGGTTTGGCGACCGAAATTATTGATATCATTCAAAAATTTATTACATCACTGCAAAATTTAACGTTTATTCTTAAGGTATAAATATCTTTAATCAATCAACCCAAAATATTTCAAAAATTCGTCATGAGTTAAATTAGGTCTTGGAACCGAAATTACTTTACCGAAAAGAGGGGCGCATATTTTTGATAATATTTGATTGATTAAAGTGGGATAAAAAGACAAAAAGATTTTTAATTTTATTTTTACCATATTTTAAAAATTAATATTTAAATCTTAAATTAATATTGTAAACTTTGTAAAAACAATATATTTAAAATTGTAAATATTTGAAAAATTAATATAAGTTTGATATGAATTTATAAATTTTTAAATTAAGTTTGGTATGAATTTTTAATTTTTAAAATATTAATTTTTAATTTTATGCATTTCAAATTTTAAGTTTGGTGTGAATTTTTAATATTAATTTTGAATTTTATATTTAAGTTGTGTGAATTTAAAAACAAAAATTTACTTTATCTCATTAAGTTAAGAATATGATTTTTAAAATTCGTCGTAAGTTGAAGACTAGGTCTTTGAACCGAAATTGCTTTACCCGAGGGAGGGACGAGAACTTTTATTATCATTATTTTTAATCTTATTGAATTAAAGTATGCCAAAAAATTAAAAAATCAAAAAAAAAAATCTAAGCTTTTAAAGCAATTGCTTAAAAATGACAAATTTTAAAATTTTGTCGAAGGACGGACTAGGACATCGATCCGAAACGACCTCGTCCTAAATAACAAGGGAAACAAAATTTTAAAATTAATTACTTAATTGTTTTAATAAGTTAATGATTATAAAAAAAAAAAAAAAAAATACCAAACTCCGCGAGTCGCGGAGTTTGGAGGGTTAATCCCCGCGACTCGCGGAGGAGCCGGATTACAGAAAAAAAAATAAGAGCTGCAAACTGATCAGTTTCATACTCCTCAACCCAAAAATACAGCTCGAAAAACTGCACCCGAAAAACACGAAAAAAACTCCCCAAAATCACAATTTTTAACCGTTAATCACCAAATCTTTTGCTAAAATCATGTTGAGAAGGATGCTATCTAAGAATTACTCAAGAAAAACGGTAAATTTCTACACCTAAACACCATTTAATTCGAAATTAAGTGTTATTGAGCTATTTTTTCCCCAATTTGATTTTGATGTTTTTTAGTGTAATTAGGCTTAAATTGTTTATGTATTATGCTTGTATAACCTAGATTGATGCTGTTTAACATGATTAGAAGCCTTAAACTTCAAATTTTGAATAATCTAGGGTTTGTGTTCTTGAGCAAATTTGGGGCTTTTTGATATAAACAGGTTATGGCCAATTTTTGTCATGAATTGTTGCTAAATTGAGTAGTGTAACATGTCTAGGTAGTTAAATGATCCAAACTTTGAGCCTAAACATGATTTTGAGAATTAAAGTGGACTTTTTCAAGTCTAAAATTCATGAACTTGATTTTTGAAAGATAATGCCATTTGAGACTTGTTTAATTGCTAGTAATGATTATTTTGACATGTTATTTGAGTTGAATGCTTATGAACTTGGCGAAAATTTTCGTATATGCTTATTTGAAAAAGTGTAGATTTGATAAAAATGTGAAAATGAGCTTAAGTTTGATATAAATTGATAATGTCATTGTAATTATTTTGATTGATGATTTTGCTGACACTAATGCATATTTGGATGCACAAAAAATTGTGTTTGATGTGTTTTGCAGAATGAAAGGGGTGAATCTTCATCCCAAGCCCGCAATGCTCCTGCTGAGAATTTGGAACAACAGGAGGTGGATAACTACTACAAGCAGGATATACCTCATCCAGTCATGACCTTTTCCGATATGCACTTGGAAGAGTTGCACCCGAACCTGAGATTTGATAGACTTTGGATAGATTATCCAAAATATCAACGGGGTTTGCATACTCTTCATTCTAAGGTTGTTGAGGTACCGAGGGTCATAGAATGGGGACCCTTAGAAGCTGTAGAATTGGCCGGGCCAATTAGGGAATTACTTGTACAGAGGTATGGTAATTCTTCTTTTAATGACTGGGTATGTTTATTCACCATACGTAGACCTGTATATAAAGTATGGTGTGAAGAATTGTTATGTAGTATAGAGTTGAATGATCGGGTAGCTAGTTTAACCGATCGTTCTTTTATTAGATTTTTGTTAGGCGGTTCGATGTGCCACATGTCTTTACTGGACATGGCTCAGGCTTTACGTATATATACGCCTGAGGAGTTAGCGTCTGCCGATTATAGAGGATTGATACTAAACGGTAGAAAGATAGATGAAAATTTTGATACACACGGTGTGTGGAGTCAAATGACAAGCCATCACCGTTTCAAAGGGGGAAATTACTCTTATTTGGATATAGATAGAGCCGAATTAAGAGTGATAC
This sequence comes from Rutidosis leptorrhynchoides, assembly GCF_046630445.1. Lineage (NCBI taxonomy): Eukaryota > Viridiplantae > Streptophyta > Magnoliopsida > Asterales > Asteraceae > Rutidosis > Rutidosis leptorrhynchoides. The sequence goes on along the minus strand of NC_092336.1, from coordinate 394,841,498 downwards.
ATAGGTTTTTAGCTAATTCGATTACACAAAGGGGTAAAAACAAGGAAAAAGTAAATGAACAGGATTTGTTTTACCATATGTGTATTCGAGACCCACAAAGCGCTGTAAGTATACCATATTGTGTGGGTTATTATTTATCAGCTATGGTTCGGGGGATGCGACCACATAGCATAATAGGAGGTGGTATTTTTATTACTTTGATTGGTGAATATCTCGGTGTGGATATAAGTCGGGGGGGATTATTACTAGAAGAGCCGGAACCCCGCGATACTATAGGTTTAAATGTATACCATGGTGCGAAAGTTTTGAAGAGGCGAAATAACGCCGCAGTACGATACCATGGTAGACATCCACAGGTGGAGAGAAACCAGCAGCAAGGTAATGTAGGAGGGGGGAATGAGATGCAAGAAATGCATAGGTTTATAGCTTCTCAGGAATACGAAAATGCTAGACAGAGAGCATTTGAAGATTGGCAAGTTCATCAGAACCAAATCATAGCTCATTGCCAACATATAGGTAGAAACTATATTCCTACACCGAAACCCATCTTCCCTCCTTGGTCTATAGAGATGCAGCCACCATATCCTACGTATGACCCTGCCGAAGCATTCTATAGCACTTATGGTTATGCCTGGAACCCCTATTGGTACCAATATCATCCTTAGTTTACTTATTATTTTATTTTTATTTTGTAATTTGTAATTATTGATACGTTTAATACTTTTGTTAATATTGTAATCATTTTTATAATTATCTAACTTTTATTCTTAGATTTTAATAATTTTTGAATGTGGGGTAATATACCAAACGTCAAAAATAGGTATATATGTTTGCAGTTTATCTTATGTACACAACAGGGTAAAACAACGCTTTTTCAAAGACTGGCATTAAGTTCAGCAAAAACAACTAATTTTGACGACAAGATGCAAAATATATGTGAAATAACAACAAGACAGAATGAACAAATGATGTGCACCATTTATCATTCAGCAAACAAACGCCAATATATTTGGAAACTTTGGTAAAATTTAATCATTTTCACACAAATCACCCTCAATAATTTAAATTGTTACTGATTTCTTGCAAATGAGGGCATTGCAAGATCTTAAGTGTGGGAAGGGGTTAAATTCTTTCGGATTTTAAAAATTTTTACTTTATACACTTGGTTACCATTAAAAATACTAGTAAAGCAGTAGTTGTATTAGAATCTAGTGCTCTCTGATAATAAAGAACAGCCCTAGTCTTATATACTGACTACCCAATTCTAGTAAAATTTTTCAAAATTTTCAATTAAATGAATTCAAAATCATGTTTATACATATTTATGAACGATAAAACTAGGTTTTAACACCGAAATTATTGTTACCTCGGAAAGGACATAAATTAAGAAACAAACTAAAATGTTAAAATTCATTTAAAATGGAATAGAGGACGATAAAAAGGAAAATAAAAGCCAAGTGTGGGAAAATTTACCAAGTTATCTTAAACATATGTCACATATATCTGTAACAAATAACTGAAAATACTTTTGCTTTGAACTAAACTAAACTGTTTTACCCAATGAAAGAAAAGAAGAGATGAATCTACACGATGAATCAATTCCATCATTAAAAGGAAGTAAAGTCTTCCGAAAAAAGACACACGCTTCTTGATTTAGGTCATGAAGTTGTCGTCCAGACCAGCTGTAGGTTGACGAAAAATCTAGAAAAGTCATCACTAAAATCAGCAGGAAATCCACGGACCTCAGCATTAAACAGGGTCGCCAAGTGGTCAGATTTATCCTAACCATGAGAAGGATTTATCTCGTACAATGGGGGGGGGGCACCATGCAAATTAGCTGGATAAGACTAATGAATCAGATCCCCAGAAAGGATAATCTCCTTAAAGATTAAAAATCAGTTTTTAAGACTGATATTACTCAATCCTAGAGATTGACCTTAAAGATTGAGAATTACAAACTCATGGAATTCAATGATATCTAAACTCGAGCTTGAACGAGAAAATATTTTGATCAAAATTATAAACCGATTTGTTTTCTGAAAACCCTATTTTCAATGCGTTCATTACCATTGAACGTAAAATCCTAGGAATTCACCTGGAATTCATTAGGTCACCTGAACCAAATCGGGTGTCAACCGTAAGAACGGTGGTTGCATAGTGGTCAAAGACAGGACCTTGTGCCATACCGAAAAATTATAAGGGTGAGCTTTACTATTGCTCCTACCAAGGATAGTAATTGCGTCCGACACATTATAGACCATAATCAAAAGCATGTCACGGGACATTGCCTTAACAGTTGCTTGTTCAACGCTTTCCTTTCAACCGGACGGTAGTTTACCGAAAGGTAATATACGGGACAAGTAAACTGGACGTGTTGCTTTCCAAATACAAGGTTAGCAAGTGGGTGACACAAAACCGTAAGTTTTGAGCTAAAATTTTCAAATCTGAAACCCACCAAACCCACAAAAATATTTTGCAAACACCGGTAAAGGGTTATTCCGGAAAACTTATCTAGGGTAAAAACTAGATTTAATTTTCAAAAGATCAAATGTTTTCATAAAGATCCAATTTCCTTAATGGATCTAAATTTTTATAGTCATGTGAGACTGTAAACCATATCGTTACTACCATTGTTTATACCGCCGTATAGAAATCACTGATGTACAAAGTGTGAAGAATAAAGAAGTGATTCTAGTATTTCAAGACGATATTGCTTGAGGACAAGCAACGCTCAAGTGTGGGAATATTTGATAATGCTAAAAACGAACATATATTTCATAGAATTATTCCTCAAGAAAGACAAGCTTTTAGTTGCAATTGTTCTATTTACAAGTGATATTCGTTTAAATAATAAAAGGTGAAGACAAAAGACAGATTCGACGAATTGAAGACGTAAACGACCAAAAAGCTCAAAAGAACAAAAGACAATCAAAGAGGTTCCAATTATTGATAAGAAACGTCTCGAAATTACAAGAGTACAAGATTCAAAACGCAAAATACAAAATATAAAATTGTACGCAAGGACGTTCGAAAATCCGGAACCGGGACCAGAGTCAACTCTCAACGCTCGACGCAACGGACTAAAAATTACAAGTCTATTATGCACAAGAATATAATATAATATATAAATAATTATATTAATTATTTATATTTTATATTTATATATAAAATCCGTCGGCAAGAAAGACTCCAAAAGATGTGAGCTGTAATTTCAATCTCCGCGACTCGCGGAGTTTGAAGGCAAAATTCACCGCGAGTCGCGGAGCCCCAAAAATCGAAATTCCCTATAAATCCAACCGAATTCTGATCACAATTCATATCTTTTTCTTCTCTTATCATACGTAAAATTTATATATATATATATAATTTATATTTTAATTTTAATTTTAATTCTAATAATAAGGGTATGTTAGCGAATGTTGTAAGGGTATAAGTCGAAATTCTGTCCGTGTAACGCTACGCTATTTTTAATCATTGTAAGTTATGTTCAACCTTTTTATATTAATGTCTCGTAGCTAAGTTATTATTATGCTTATTTAAAACGAAGTAATCATGATGTTGGGCTAATTACTAAAATTGGGTAATTGGGCTTTGTACCATAATTGGGGTTTGGACAAAAGAACGACACTTGTGGAAATTAGACTATGGGCTATTAATGGGCTTTATATTTGTTTAACTAAATGAAAGTTTGTTAATGTTAATATAAAGATTTACAATTGGTCGTCCCTATAAATTACCATATACACTCAATCGGACACGATGGGCGGGGTATTTATATGTACGAATAATCGTTCATTTAACCGGACACGGGAATGGATTAATAGCCACTAGAATAATTAAAACAGGGGTGAAATTACATTCAAGGGTAATTGGTGTAATTGTTAACAAAGTAGTAAAACCTTGGTTTACACGCAGTCGATAACCTGGTGTATTCATTAAACAAAGTATTAAAACCTTGTTACAATTCGAATCCCCAATTAGTTGGAATATTTAACTTCGGGTATAAGAATAATTTGATGAGGACACTCGCACTTTATATTTATGACTGATGGACTGTTATGGACAAAAACCAGACGGACATATTAAATAATCCAGGACAAAGGACAATTAACCCATGGGCATAAAACTAAAATCAACACGTCAAACATCATGATTACGGAAGTTTAAATAAGCATAATTCTTTTATTTCATATTTAATTTCCTTTATTTTATATTTAATTGCACTTCTAATTATCGCACTTTTATTTATTGTTATTTAATCGCACTTTTAATTATCGTACTTTTTAATTATCGCAATTTTATTTTATCGCACTTTTATTATTCGCAATTTCATTATCGTTATTTACTTTACGCTTTAAATTAAGTCTTTTATTTATTTAATATTTTACATTAGGTTTTAACTGCGACTAAAGTCTTAAAATCGACAAACCGGTCCTTAAACGGTAAAAACCCCCCTTTATAATAATAATATTACTTATATATATGTTTGTATTTTTATAAAAGTAAACTAATATAGCGTTGAGCTTTGTTTAAAGATTTCCCTGTGGAACGAACCGGACTTACTAAAAACTACACTACTGTACGATTAGGTACACTGCCTATAAGTGTTGTAGCAAGGTTTAAGTATATCCATTCTATAAATAAATAAATATCTTGTGTAAAATTGTATCGTATTTAATAGTGTTTTCTGCTAAAATTAATAACTATTTTATATACACCTCGCATAACATCAAACGCAGTAGTTGTATTAGAATCTAGTGCTCTCTGATCATAAAGAACAGCCCTAGTCTTATATACTGACTACCCACTTCTAGTATTAGAATCCGTTGCTTAACTATTTCTTGGTAACAGGCAAATCCAAACGTGCAAGAGCTGGCTCCAAGCAAACCACAGGGGGAATTGTACCAGTCTCAACTGCTGCACCTGCAAAGGATGTGGCTATGGAACCTGGTGCATTTCTAGACCATACAGCAGAAAATCCTAACATAATTAAAAATATTTTATCTGCTGACTTGAAAAATGAATGTGGAGTTCAAGGTATAACCCTGGCTCCCAAGCTGACTGGTTTTAAAACTAGTGTTAAGAAGAGTAGCAACCCATACTCTTCTAGCCAGACACTTCCACATTTTTCAAATTTGAACTTAATGTTATATCCTCTGCTGCCAGTACAATCAGCAGAGCACATACCTGACCCCCAAAGCAAACTTGAGCTGGTTCTTCATCGTGTTGAACCAGCTCAGGATACTGCACAGCCATTATGTTACTCGAATCATGCTAAGAGTCTCACTCCTACATCATTACCAGCCAGAACTCTTACACTATCTGGGTCAACATGTGTTGCCAATGAGTCAGCAGAGTCACAGCTGTACTTACAGACACCTTATTCTGTCGCATTCGAAGGGCTGACCAAATCACCAGTCTATCCCCAGAGACCAACAACAGATGAAATTGTTGAGTCAAATTTATTTGGTTCTACAGTTGTTAACATAAACTGTTCCATTGTTTCAGTTCTTAGCAGGGTAGATGAACAGGCAGAGGGGGAGCAAGTTAAAGATGATATTATTCCTACTGAGCAGATTGCTGCCTCTGCTACTGGTATTGGTGCTACTGTTTCTCCTACTGGTGGTGCTGATGCTAGTACTGTTGCTTCTACAGCTGCTGGTAATACTACTCCCAGTATTGTTGCTTCCACTACTACACCTGAAGTGGAAGATGAAATCATAGTGGATCCTCCGGTTCTTAAAAAGGTAATTGACAATATTGTCAAGGATGTTCTACTTGATGAACCTGTCACTGAACCAAAGGGAGACATTACGTCTGCTGCTGCTACCGATGCACACAATGTTCTCATGGAAGCTGGTACAAGTGCTACTTTTCCATCTGATGTTATCATGGAAGCTGGTACAAGTGCTACTTTTCCATCTGATGTTATCATGGAAGCTGGTACAAGTGCTACTTTTCCATCTGATGTTATCATGGAAGCTGGTACAAGTGCTACTTTTCCATCTGATGTTATCATGGAAGCTGGTACAAGTGCTACTTTTCCATCTGATGTTATCTTGGATGCTGGTAAAAGTGCTACTTCTGAAATGTCCCGTTCTTATTGATTAAAAACGTTCCATATTAATTGATTTCGTTGCGAGGTTTTGACCTCTATATGAGACGTTTTTCAAAGACTGCATTCATTTTTAAAACAAACCATAACCTTTATTTCATAAATAAAGGTTTAAAAAGCTTTACGTAGATTATCAAATAATGATAATCTAAAATATCCTGATTACACATGACCATTACATAATGGTTTACAATACAAATATGTTACATCGAAATCAGTTTCTTGAATGCAGTTTTTACACAATATCATACAAACATGGACTCCAAATCTTGTCCTTATTTTAGTATGCAACAGCGGAAGCTCTTAGTATTCACCTGAGAATAAACATGCTTTAAACGTCAACAAAAATGTTGGTGAGTTATAGGTTTAACCTATATATATCAAATCGTAACAATAGACCACAAGATTTCATATTTCAATACACATCCCATACATAGAGATAAAAATCATTCATATGGTGAACACCTGGTAACCGACATTAACAAGATGTATATATAAGAATATCCCCATCATTCCGGGACACCCTTCGGATATGATATAAATTTTGAAGTACTAAAGCATCCGGTACTTTGGATGGGGCATGTTGGGCCCAATAGATCTATCTTTAGGATTCGCGTCAATTAGGGTGTCTGTTCCCTAATTCTTAGATTACCAGACTTAATAAAAAGGGGCATATTCGATTTCGATAATTCAACCATAGAATGTAGTTTCACGTACTTGTGTCTATTTTGTAAATCATTTATAAAACCTGCATGTATTCTCATCCCAAAAATATTAGATTTTAAAAGTGGGACTATAACTCACTTTCACATATTTTTACTTCGTCAGAAAGTAAGACTTGGCCACTGGTTGATTCACGAACCTATAACAATATATACATATATATCAAAGTATGTTCAAAATATATTTACAACACTTTTAATATATTTTGATGTTTTAAGTTTATTAAGTCAGCTGTCCTCGTTAGTAACCTACAACTAGTTATCCACAGTTAGATGTACAGAAATAAATCGATAAATATTATCTTGAATCAATCCACGACCCAGTGTATATGTATCTCAGTATTGATCACAACTCAAACTATATATATTTTGGAATCAACCTCAACCCTGTATAGCTAACTCCAACATTCACATATAGAGTGTCTATGGTTGTTCCGAAATATATATAGATGTGTCGACATGATAGGTCGAAACATTGTATACGTGTCTATGGTATCTCAAGATTACATAATATACAATACAAGTTGATTAAGTTATGGTTGGAATAGATTTGTTACCAATTTTCACGTAGCTAAAATGAGAAAAATTATCCAATCTTGTTTTACCCATAACTTCTTCATTCTAAATCCGTTTTGAGTGAATCAAATTGTTATGGTTTCATATTGAACTTTATTTTATGAATCTAAACATAAAAAGTATAGGTTTATAGTCGAAAGAACGACGTCTAGATGATCATTTTAGAAAACATACTTCCACTTTGAGTTTAACCATAATTTTTGGATATAGTTTCATGTTCATAATAAAAATCATTTTCCCAGAATAACAACTTTTAAATCAAAGTTTATCATAGTTTTTAATTAACTAACCCAAAACAGCCCGCGGTGTTACTACGACGGCGTAAATCCGATTTTACGGTGTTTTTCGTGTTTCCAGGTTTTAAATCATTAAGTTAGTATATCATATAGATATAGAACATGTGTTTATTTGATTTTAAAAGTCAAGTTAGAAGGATTAACTTTTATTTGCGAACAAGTTTAGAATTAACTAAACTATGTTCTAGTGATTACAAGTTTAAACCTTCGAATAAGATAGCTTTATATGTATGAATCGAATGATGTTATGAACATCATTACTACCTCAAGTTGCTTGGATAAACCTACTGGAAATGAGAAAAATAGATCTAGCTTCAAAGGATCCTTGGATGGCTTGAAAGTTCTTGAAGCAGAATCATGACACGAAAACAATTTCAAGTAAGATTTCCACTCGAAATAAGATTGTTATAGTTATAGAAATTGAATTAAAGTTTGAATATGATTATTACCTTGTATTAGAAAGATAACCTACTGTAAGTAACAAAGGTTTCTTGATCTTGGATGATTACTTGGAATGGATTTAGAAAACTTGGAAGTAAACTTGCAATCTTGGAAGTATTCTTGATTTTATGAAACTAGAACTTTTGAAATTTATGAAGAACACTTAGAACTTGAAGATTGAACTTGAGAGAGATCAATTAGATGAAGAAAATTGAAGAATGAAAGTGTTTGTAGGTGTTTTTGGTCGTTGGTGTATGGATTAGATATAAAGGATATGTAATTTTGTTTTTATGTAAATAATTCATGAATGATTACTCATATTTTTGTAATTTTATGAGATATTTCATGCTAGTTGCCAAATGATGGTTCCCACATGTGTTAGGTGACTCAAATGGGCTGCTAAGAGCTGATCATTGGAGTGTATATACCAATAGTACATACATCTAAAAGCTGTGTATTGTACGAGTACGAATACGGGTGCATACGAGTAGAATTGTTGATGAAACTGAACGAGGATTTAATTGTAAGAATTTTTGTTAAGTAGAAGTATTTTGATAAGTGTCTTGAAGTCTTTCAAAAGTGTACGAATACATATTAAAACACTACATGTATATACATTTTAACTGAGTCGTTAAGTCATCGTTAGTCGTTACATGTAAATGTTGTTTTGAAACCTTTAGGTTAACGATCTTGTTGAATGTTGTTAACCCATTGTTTATTATAACAAATGAGATGTTAAATTGTTATATTATCATGATATTATGATATATAATATATCTTAGTATGATATATATACAGTTAAATGTCGTTACAAAGATAATCGTTACATATATGTCTCGTTTTGAAATCATTAAGTTAGTAGTCTTATTTTTACATTTGTATTTCATTGTTAATACACTTAATAATATATTTACTTATCATTTAACATAATTAACCAAGTGTATCAATATCTTAATATGATTCATATGTACCTAGTAAGACGTTGTTATAACGATAATAGTTATATATATCGTTTTCGAGTTTCTTAAATTAATAGTCTCATTTTTATGTATATAACTCATTGTTAAAATACCTAATGAGATACATACTTATAATAAAATCATGTTAACTATATATATAACCATATATATGTCATCGTATAGTTTTTACAAGTTTTAACGTTCGTGAATCACTGGTCAACTTGGGTGGTCAATTGTCTATATGAAACCTATTTCAATTAATCAAGTCTTAACAAGTTTGATTGCTTAACATGTTGGAAACATTTAATCATGTAAATATAGTTTTCATTAAACATATAATCATAGAAAGGTTTGAAAAAGTTCGGGTCACTACAGTACCTACCCGTTAAATAAATTTCGTCCCGAAATTTTAAGCGATTGGAGGTTTTGGCTCATCTTCTGGAAATAAGTGCGGGTAATTCTTCTTCATCTGATCTTCTCGTTCCCAGGTGAACTCGGGTCCTCTACGAGAATTCCATCGAACCTTAACAATCGGTATCTTGTTTTGTTTAAGTCTCTTAACCTCACGATCCATTATTTCAACGGGTTCTTCAATGAATTGAAGTTTTTCATTGATTTGGATTTCGTCTAACGGAATAGTGAGATCTTCTTTAGCAAAACATTTCTTCAAATTCGAGACGTGGAAAGTGTTATGTACAGCCGCGAGTTATTGAGGTAACTCAAGTCGGTAAGCTACTGGTCCGACACGATCAATAATCTTGAATGGTCCAATATACCTTGGATTTAATTTACCTCGTTTACCAAATCGAACAACACCTTTCCAAGGTGCAACCTTAAGCATGACCATCTCTCTAATTTCAAATTCTATATCTTTTCTTTTAATGTAGGCGTAGCTCTTTTGTCGACTTTGGGTGGTTTTCAATCGTTGTTGAATTTGGATGATCTTCTCAGTAGTTTCTTGTATTATCTCCGGACCCGTAATCTGTCTATCCCCCACTTCACTCCAACAAATCGGAGACCTGCACTTTCTACCATAAAGTGCTTCAAACGGCGCCATCTCAATGCTTGAATGGTAGCTGTTGTTGTAGGAAAATTCTGCTAACGGTAGATGTCGATCCCAACTGTTTCCGAAATCAATAACACAAGCTCGTAGCATGTCTTCAAGCGTTTGTATCGTCCTTTTGCTCTGCCCATCAGTTTGTGGATGATAGGCAGTACTCATGTCTAGACGAGTTCCCAATGCTTGCTGTAATGTCTGCCAGAATCTTGAAATAAATCTGCCATCCCTATCAGAGATAATAGAGATTGGTATTCCATGTCTGGAGACGACTTCCTTCAAATACAGTCGTGCTAACTTCTCCATCTTGTCATCTTCTCTTATTGGCAGGAAGTGTGCTGACTTGGTGAGACGATCAACTATTACCTAAATAGTATCATAACCACTTGCAGTCCTTGGCAATTTAGTAATGAAATCCATGGTAATGTTTTCCCATTTCCATTCCGGGATTTCAGGTTGTTGTAGTAGACCTGATGGTTTCTGATGTTCAGCTTTAACCTTAGAACACGTCAAACATTCTCCTACATATTTAGCAATATCGGCTTTCATACCTGGCCACCAAAAATGTTTCTTAAGATCCTTGTACATCTTCCCCGTTCCAGGATGTATTGAGTATCTGGTTTTATGAGCTTCTCTAAGTACCATTTCTCTCATATCTCCAAATTTTGGTACCCAAATTCTTTCAGCCCTATACCGGGTTCCGTCTTCCCAAATATTAAGATGCTTCTCCGATCCTTTGAGTATTTCATCCTTTAAATTTCCCTCTTTTAAAACTCCTTGTTGCGCCTCCTTTATTTGAGTAGTAAGTTTAGTGTGAATCATTATATTCATTGATTTTACTCGAATGGGTTCTCTGTCCTTTCTGCTCAAGGCGTCGGCTACCACATTTGCCTTCCCCGGGTGGTAACGAATCTCAAAGTCGTAATCATTCAACAATTCAATCCACCTACGCTGCCTCATATTCAGTTGTTTCTGATTAAATATGTGTTGAAGACTTTTGTGGTCGGTATATATAATACTTTTGACCCCATATAAGTAGTGCCTCCAAGTCTTTAATGCAAAAGCAACCGCGCCTAATTTCAAATCATGCGTCGTATAATTTTGCTCGTGAATCTTCAATTGTCTAGACGCATAAGCAATCACCTTCGGCCGTTGCATTAATACACAACCGAGACCTTGCTTTGATGCGTCACAATAAATCACAAAATCATCATTCCCTTCAGGCAATGACAATATAGGTGCCGTAGTTAGCTTTTTCTTCAATAATTGAAACACCTTCTCTTGTTCATCCTTCCATTCAAATTTCTTCCCTTTATGCGTTAATGCAGTCAAGGGTTTTGCTATTTTGGAGAAATCTTGGATGAATCTTCTGTAGTAACCAGCCAATCCTAAAAATTGACGTATATGCTTCGGAGTTTTTGGGGTTTCCCACTTTTCAACAGTTTCTATCTTTGCCGGATCCACCTTAATACCTTCTTTGTTCACTATGTGACTGAGAAATTGAACTTCTTCCAACCAAAATGCACACTTTGAAAACTTAGCGTACAGTTTTTCTTTCCTCAATACTTCTAGCACTTTTCTCAAATGTTCTTCGTGCTCTTAATCATTCTTTGAGTAAATAAGTATGTCATCGATGAAAACAATGAAAACTTGTCAAGATATGGCCCACACACTCGGTTCATAAGGTCCATGAACACAGCTGGTGCGTTAGTCAATCCAAACGGCATAACCATAAACTCGTAATGACCATAACGCGTCCTAAAAGCAGTTTTTGGAATATCATCCTCCTTTACTCACATTTGATGATATCCAGAACGTAAATCGATCTTCGAATAAACCGACGAGCCTTGTAGTTGATCAAATAAGTCCTCAATTCTCAGCAGTGGATAACGGTTTTTGATGGTAAGTTTGTTCAACTCTCTGTAGTCAATACACAACCTAAATGTACCATCCTTCTTCTTGATAAACAAAACAGGAGCTCCCTATGGTGATGTGCTTGGTCGAATGAAACCACGTTCTAATAGTTCTTGCAGTTGGCTTTGCAGTTCTTTCATCTCGCTGGGTGCGAGTCTATAAGGAGCACGAGCTATTGGTGCAGCTCCTGGTACAAGATCTATTTGAAATTCAACAGATCGATGTGGAGGTAGTCCCGGTAATTCTTTCAGAAATACATCGGGAAATTCTTTTGCGACGGGAACATCATTGATGCTCTTTTCTTCAGTTTGTACTTTCTCGACGTGTGCTAGAACAGCATAGCAACCTTTTCTTATTAGTTTTTGTGCCTTCAAATTACTAATAAGATGTAGCTTCATGTTGCCCTTTTCTCCGTACACCATTAAGGGTTCTCCTTCTTCTCGTACAATGCGCATTGCATTTTTATAACATACGATCTCTGCTTTCACCTTCTTTAGCCAGTCCATGCCAACTATTACATCAAAACTCCCTAACTCTACTAATATCAAATCAATCTTAAATATTTCGCTACCCAGTTTAATTTCTCGATTCCGGCATATATTATCTGCTGAAATTAATTTACCGTTTGCTAATTCGAGTAAAAATTTACTATCCAACGGCATCAATGGACAACTTAATTTAGCACAAAAATCTCTACTCATATAGCTTCTATCCGCAACCGAATCAAATAAAACGTAAGCAGATTTATTGTCAATAAGAAACGTACCCGTAACAAGCTCCGGGTCTTCCTGTGCCTCTGCCGCATTAATATTAAAAACTCTTCCGCGGCCTTGTCCATTCATGTTCTCCTGGTTCGGGCAATTTCTAATAATGTGGCCCGGTTTTCCACATTTATAACAAACTACATTGGCATAACTTGCTCTGACACTACTTGCTCTGCCATTACTCGTTCCGACACCATTTGTTCCTTTCGTTCTGTTAACCCCTGGTCCGTAGACCTCATACTTCGCCGCGCTATGACCATTTCTTTTACCCTTGTTGTAAAATTTGGTGCAGAACCCCGAGTGATACTTTTCACACCTTTGGCATAGCTGCTTCTGATTGTTGTTGTTGTTGCGGTTGTTATTGTTATTGAGATGATTGTTGTAGTTGCTATTGTTGTTGTTGTTGTTGTTGTTGTTGGGCCATTTGTTGTAGTTGCGATTGATGTTGCGATTGTTGGGATAATTGTTGCGATTATTATTCTAATTGCTGTTGTTGTTGTATTGGTGATTCTTATCACCGTTTTCCTCCCACTTTCTTTTGACTTGCTTCACATTGGCCTCTTCAGCCGTCTGTTCTTTAATTCTTTCCTCAATCTGGTTCACTAGTTTGTGAGCCATTCTACATGCCTGTTGTATGAAGGCGGGCTCGTGTGAACTTATATCTTCTTGGATTCTTTCCGGTAATCCTTTCACAAACGCGTCGATCTTCTCTTCTTCATCTTCGAACGCTCCCGGACACAATAGGCACAATTCTGTGAATCGTCTTTCGTACGTGGTAATATCAAATCCTTGGGTTCATAACCCTCTAAGTTCTGTCTTGAGCTTATTGACCCCGGTTTTGGGACAGTACTTCTCGTTCATCAAGTGCTTGAATGCTGACCACGGTAGTGCGTAAGCATCATCTTGTCCCACTTGCTCTAGATAGGTATTCCACCATGTTAACGCAGAACCTGTGAAGGTATGCGTAGCGTACTTCACTTTGTACTCTTCAGTACACTTACTTATGGCAAACACCGATTCGACCTTCTCGGTCCACCGTTTCAATCCGATCGGTCCTTCGGTTCCATCAAATTCCAAAGGTTTGCAGGCTGTGAATTCTTTGTAGGTGCATCCTACTCGATTTCCTGTACTGCTAGATCCAAGGTTATTGTTGGTATGTAGCGCAGCCTGTACTGCGGCTATGTTTGAAGCTAGAAAAGTACGGAATTCCTCTTCATTCATATTCACGGTGTGTCGAGTAGTGGGTGCCATTTCCTTCAAAATAGTCAAATGGAACAAGTTAATCATACAGAATATTAAGAGTAGTTAATAGTATTTCGTAGCATAATATGAACTCATTTATAAAAGCTTTTTCTTCATATTAGCGTTTTATAAGTTTAAATTCGGGTAGTACCTACCCGTTAAGTTTATACTTAGTAGCTAATATACAATTCAACTACTACAATTCTATATGAAAAACTGATTATAATAATATTTCGCGTTCAAACTTTTACACAATATTTTACAAACTTACAATACCGCTTATTTTACATATAGCATGAAATATAGCACACAATAAATTTGATACAGGATGGTTGTGAAGATAATTCTAGCTAGTACACAAGTGGTTCAGCAAAGGCAATAAAGACACGTAATTCATACGTCCAGAAACAAGTCATGCATTCTGGTTTTACAAGGACTACTTCCCATCCTTGGTCTTGTGGAACATAACCGTTATGGCCGTTGATAAGAAAGCGTGTTGTAACGTCGTCAAAGGGACGAGGGTTACGTAATGACCAACAGTCTCGTAATAACCTAAAAACCTCATTTCTTACCCCAATTACCGACTCCGTCACTTGTGGGAACGTTTTGTTTAATAGTTGTAGCCCGATTTTCTTTTTCTCACTTTGGTGAGAAGCGAACATTACTAACCCGTAAGTATAGCATGCTTCTTTATGTTGCATGTTAGCCGCTTTTTCTAAATCATGAAGTCCTATATTCGGATACATTGAGTCAAAATAATTTCTTAACCCGTTGCGTAAAATAGCATTTGGGTTCCCCGCAATATATGCGTCAAAGTAAACACATCGTAACTTATGAGTTTCCCAATGTGATATCCCCCATCTTTCAAACGAAAGTCTCTTATAAACCAAGACATTCTTGGAACGTTCTTCGAATGTCTTACAAACTGATTTCGCCGTAAATAGTTGTGCCGAAGAATTCTGACCGACTCTAGACAAGATTTCATCAATCATGTCTCCGGGTAGGTCTCTTAAAATATTGGGTTGTCTATCCATTTTGTGTTTTTATACTGTAAAATAGACAAGAGTTAGATTCATAAAAAAAATTTACCTATTAATATAAGCAATTTTTACATATATCATAAAGCATAAGCACACTATATTACATATATTACACCACACGAATACAACTATCTTATTTCGACTCGCTCGTTTCTTCTTCTTAGGTTTTAGTTCATTTTGCCAAGTTTCTAGGGATATATGATGTTCCCCTAATACGAGCTGTCGTTTTCCACAACGGTTTAGAAAAACCTGGTGGTTTAGAGGTTCTCGGGTCATTGTTACAACTTAAGGGCTTCGGGGGTTGACGATACATATAAAGTTCATCGGGGTTGGAATTAGATTTCTCTATTTTTATGCCCTTTCCCTTATTATTTTCTTTTGTCTTTTTAAATTCAGTTGGGGTAATTTCTATAACATCATCGGAATTCTCGTCGGAATCCGATTCATTAAAGAATTGGTAATCCTCCCAATATTTTGCTTCCTTGGCGGAAACACCATTGACCATAATTAACCTTGGTCGGTTGGTTGAGGATTTTCTTTTACTTAACCGTTTTATTATTTCCCCCACCAGTTCTATTTCCTCCTCTGGTTTCTCCTCTTCTGGTTCTGATTCTTCTTCCGGTTCTTCTTCGGGAACTTGTGAATCAGTCCAATATATATTCGACTCTTCGTTATTATTAGGTGAGTAAATGGGATTTGTGCTAGAGGTAGACATCTATCACACAATATCAAACATGTTAAGAGATTAATATATCACATAATATATACATGTTAATAATATATAGTTTCCAACAAAAATGTTAAGCAATCATTTTTAAAGAAAACACGGTCGAAGTCCAGACGCACTAATGCATCCTAACAAACTCGATAAGACACACTAATGCAAATTTCTGGTTCTCTAAGACCAACGCTCGGATACCAACTGAAATGTCCCGTTCTTATTGATTAAAAACGTTCCATATTAATTGATTTCGTTGCGAGGTTTTGACCTCTATATGAGACGTTTTTCAAAGACTGCATTCATTTTTAAAACAAACCATAACCTTTATTTCATAAATAAAGGTTTAAAAAGCTTTACGTAGATTATCAAATAATGATAATCTAAAATATCCTGATTACACACGACCATTACATAATGGTTTACAATACAAATATGTTACATCGAAATCAGTTTCTTGAATGCAGTTTTTACACAATATCATACAAACATGGACTCCAAATCTTGTCCTTATTTTAGTATGCAACAGCGGAAGCTCTTAGTATTCACCTGAGAATAAACATGCTTTAAACGTCAACAAAAATGTTGGTGAGTTATAGGTTTAACCTATATATATCAAATCGTAACAATAGACCACAAGATTACATATTTCAATACACATCCCATACATAGAGATAAAAATCATTCATATGGTGAACACCTGGTAATCGACATTAACAAGATGTATATATAAGAATATCCCCATCATTCCGGGACACCCTTCGGATATGATATAAATTTTGAAGTACTAAAGCATCTGGTACTTTGGATGGGGCTTGTTGGGCCCAATAGATCTATCTTTAGGATTCGCGTCAATTAGGGTGTCTGTTCCCTAATTCTTAGATTACCAGACTTAATAAAAAGGGGCATATTCGATTTCGATAATTCAACCATAGAATGTAGTTTCACGTACTTGTGTCAATTTTGTAAATCATTTATAAAACCTGCATGTATTCTCATCCCAAAAATATTAGATTTTAAAAGTGGGACTATAACTCACTTTCACAGATTTTTACTTCGTCGGAAAGTAAGACTTGGCCACTGGTTGATTCACGAACCTATAACAATATATACATATATATCAAAGTATGTTCAAAATATATTTACAACACTTTTAATATATTTTGATGTTTTAAGTTTATTAAGTCAGCTGTCCTCGTTAGTAACCTACAACTAGTTGTCCACAGTTAGATGTACAGAAATAAATCGATAAATATTATCTTGAATCAATCCACGACCCAGTGTGTACGTATCTCAGTATTGATCACAACTCAAACTATATATATTTTGGAATCAACCTCAACCCTGTATAGCTAACTCCAACATTCACATATAGAGTGTCTATGGTTGTTCCGAAATATATATACATGTGTCGACATGATAGGTCGAAACATTGTATACGTGTCTATGGTATCTCAAGATTACATAATATACAATACAAGTTGATTAAGTTATGGTTGGAATAGATTTGTTACCAATTTTCACGTAGCTAAAATGAGAAAAATTATCCAATCTTGTTTTACCCATAACTTCTTCATTTTAAATCCGTTTTGAGTGAATCAAATTGCTATGGTTTCATATTGAACTCTATTTTATGAATCTAAATAGAAAAAGTATAGGTTTATAGTCAGAAAAAAAAGTTACAAGTCGTTTTTGTAAAGGTTGTCATTTCAGTCGAAAGAACGACGTCTAGATGACCATTTTAGAAAACATACTTCCACTTTGAGTTTAACCATAATTTTTGGATATAGTTTCATGTTCATAATAAAAACCATTTTCCCAGAATAACAACTTTTAAATCAAAGTTTATCATAGTTTTTAATTAACTAACCCAAAACAGCCCGCGGTGTTACTACGACGGCGTAAATCCGATTTTACGGTGTTTTTTGTGTTTCCAGGTTTTAAATCATTAAGTTAGCATATCATATAGATATAGAACATGTGTTTATTTGATTTTAAAAGTCAAGTTAGAAGGATTAACTTTTATTTGCGAACAAGTTTAGAATTAACTAAACTATGTTCTAGTGATTACAAGTTTAAACCTTCAAATAAGATAGCTTTATATGTATGAATCGAATGATGTTATGAACATCATTACTACCTCAAGTTCCTTGGATAAACCTACTGGAAATGAGAAAAATAGATCTAGCTTCAAAGGATCCTTGGATGGCTTGAAAGTTCTTGAAGCAGAATCATGACACGAAAACAATTTCAAGTAAGATTTCCACTCGAAATAAGATTGTTATAGTTATAGAAATTGAATTAAAGTTTGAATATGATTATTACCTTGTATTAGAAAGATAACCTACTGTAAGTAACAAAGGTTTATTGATCTTGGATGATTACCTGGTACATGAAGGCCTCTCAAATTCATCAGAGATCCCTCTACTGGTAAATACGTTATGCAGAATATTCCTGATTCGCCAGTACCTTCTGATTCATCAGCTTCTTCCTCATCATCTTCTTCTTCTGATGGTGATGCTGATAAGGGTACTGGTAAGGATGAACCAGCCACTCATGATAATGTGACTGGTTCCAAAGATAAACCAGTGGATCTCACAGATGATGCTGATCTTCATGCTGATAAGGATAGTAGTGGTTCTAAACCTTCGGGTGAAGGTAAAAATGATGGTGATCATGGTGACGAGTCAGATCATGACCTTCCGCCTCCACCACCCCACAGAAGTACTCCCGTGTCAGCTGCTTCTGACCAGCCCTCAACCAGCTATCTTAAATTTAATGCTGATGAGGTGGCTGATATTTCCACCTTCGCTGTGCTTAGGACACTCAGAGAAGTTACACCAGATCTACAAAACACCATTCGCACTGCTATTGATGATAGTGTAACCCAAGCCATCCGGAACGCTGGGCAAGTCACCTCTTCGAATATTGAGGACCAGCTAGGAAAAATTCGTGCTTTTGCTGATCTGGCTATATCAGCCATTGTCAAGCAAATAGAGGGGGAGGAGGAATTAAAGCAGCGAATCCTTTCTCACAATGAGTACATGGAGGACATTGCTAACCTTAAAGCTGATTTGGAGGCTGCCAATCGCAGAGTCCTGTTTCTTAATGAAGAAAATGCTGCTCTACATGAGAGATTGGAATCGCAGGAACAACAAATGGCTAACATGATTCCTGTCTCTGCCTATGTTCAAATAGTGGAGAATATGCAACGCCTGGCTGCTCTACAGGGTGATGTTAGGGCTATGGTTGAACAGATGGCCATGGGTGTTGCAAGGAATGAAGTTAGATCCTCCAACCTTCTCCTTAGACAATTTGGTGTGGATCCTGTGTCCATCTTACTCCTGAAGTTGCTGATTGGAACAATTTTGCTTTCTCTGTTCCCAACTCAGATAGTGACCTTGATGCACAGGTCTCCCCTGTTCCCTCTCCTGCCCCTGCTGATGACAAAAAGGGGGAGAAGAAGAAATCTAAAAGGAAATCTAAAAAGAGAAAACAATCAGAGGGGGAGCATGAGCATGAAAAGGTTCCTAAAAAACCAAGGAGGGATGGTGATGGTGATGGTCAAGACTCTGGCACTAAGCCTAGCAACGCTCATACTGAAACTGGTGTACAGGTAGCTGGTGGATCTCAACCCAGTGAGTCTGTCACATCAGTGGATGATATTGGTTCTGGCAGTAAGCCCAGTGATGTTTCTGATATGGCTGTTGCTAAAGCTCTTCTTGTCTCTCAGCATATTGAAAGGAAAATGAAAAGAAAACTTGAGAGATATCAGAAGAGACAGCAAGACTTAAATGATGCCTTCAATGTCAAATGGGATGCCTATGTTGCTCTTAAACGCCACAGAATTGATCATAGGAGATGGCTGACCCAACAAAAGAAGGACATTGATGATGACCTGACTGGCATTGATCTATACAAAAAGGAAGCAAGAAAAAGAAATGCCAAGTTCATGATCAAATACGACAAAAAGAGGGCAAAGTTGTATGCTGAGCGTGCAGACAGAATTAAACGAATGACTCCAGAAGAAATGAAAGATTATATTGCATCTACTGGGTCAGGGGGAGGAGTTAGAGCTGATATTTTTATGAAATGGTTAGATGATGTGTTAGAAACCAGCTCATCTCCTCGACTAACATCCACTGCTCAGCCAGCTACACAGCAACAACCAGCAAAAACAATCAATCTTGACGATGATGATACGCAGGGGGAGCATCTTGCTATTGTTCCCTATCTGTCTCCACAAGAACCAGTATCAACACAAGAACCATCAGCTGAACCCAAGCCTATTGACAAACAAAGGGTGAAATCCACTCCAAGGGATAACCAGCCCCTCAGGAAAGGACCCCTATTTGAGGCAGCTGATGAAGATACTGTGACAGATATGCCAGCTGATACTAATCAATCAGCTGGTACTGAAGACTCAGTAAGGAGTGCTGAGAAAGAAGACCCAGCCGGAAGAGTGCTGCTGGGTGACACAAGCGTTGAAGACCCAGCCAAGGTGGTTGAGTTGGGTGCTAAACCAGATGATGATACGGTTGATCCTGCTGACTTTACTGTCTGGGGTAGAGAAGATCACTTATTTGTTCAATCTCCTATCTCTCCTCGGACCCTCACTTATTTTAATAGAACAAAGGATAACCGTGTCAATCAATTCTCAGTAAGTTCATCTGGCATAGATGAATCAAACATGTATCCTCCATCTTCCCCAAAACGTCATGGTAAACACAGAACATGGGAAGATGATTCAGTTGCCCATAGTGAGCCGAATCTTTTCAGAATGAATCCAGATGAAAGATAAGCTTACAGGCTGGAGATCACTGTTCCAGAATTGCTTGAGCAAAGACAAGCAGAGCTTAATGAAAGAATACGTCAAGTCAGATTGCTGCATCATCCTCTTGATCAGCCACTCTACATCGCTGCCTTGAACTTTGGCATTGATATTAGTGTATATTTGAATAACAGTGGCCGAAAGCTCTCCACTGATAAGGAGAAAGCTCAATTTCATGAAGCTCATCAGCTGGGTATGGATCTGAAAGAGTATCAGGTTGCTCTAAGAACTGAAGATGGAAGAAAAATGATTGAAGCAGTCAGATCTCTAAAAATTAGCCACACTGATTATCTGCTAGGCTTAGTGGCAGAACAGCAAAGAAGAGAGGCTGCTGATGCTGAACTTACTGAGAGATTAAGGCTTCAGGAAATAGAAGACAAGTTGGCTGCCGATAAAAAGGAAGAGGCTGAGTCCCTCAAACTAATTCAAGCCATTTTCAAAGAACAGGATAAGGCACTTGATGAGAAGGAAGCTGCTGAGAAAGCACCTGCTACTGCTCCTATAAAACTTGTCAGTACTATTGACATTCCTGATCATTATTACAGAAGTAGATATGGTGATGTAATGAATAGAAGATCAAATCCCAGCAGGATCATCAAAGTAAACAGAGGGTCAAAAAGAGCCTTCAACGTTTTAAGGGAGAATAATGTTCAAGAAAGGATTAACTATGATGAGTTAAGATCCCTTGGATTTAGTGAATGGATGGAGATACTGGAGTATTTTATTGGCAAAGGTGATAGTGCCATCAAAAAGACAATTAAATCTGAACTCCAACAGCTCTTCAACAAAGCCACGAAGTTTGGGAATGCAACAGCAGTAGATGTAGAAGAGGTTCTTTCTCAAAAATTTAAAAGACATCAATCTACTGGTGAAGGACCAACCGGAAAGGGCCCCATCATTCTACCTCCTTCTATCCCTGTTTTTGACCCTGCTGAGATACCTATTCTATTCTATGAATCCTGGAGAATCAAACAGGAGGAGCTATCTGAAGAAGAACGGGACAAAGATAAAGATAGATAGTCTTCTATATGCTTAAATTGTATCTTTTGTCTAACTCACTTTTCATTCTATTATCACTGTATTTAATGTATATATCCTGTTATAATGAAAGTGAAATGAGTTTATCTTCAAAATCATATCGAATTATAAGATATAGATAACTCAGCAAAAGATCCCAAAACAAACTTAAAAGGGACAATCTCACTGCATATTCTTATTTGTTCCCTTGTTGCTGGCTTTAGTGTTTTCTATATGTCATAGGTTTTGTCATCATCAAATAGGGGGAGATTGTTGAGTCCCCAAAATAATTAAGGATTTAATTATGACAAAACTATAGTTTATTTACACTAAAATGTTATGTGCAGCCAGCACAAGTTTTTTTCTGTACTATCAACTAATATAGTTGTGTCGAGTGTGTAGTATGCTGGCTGATCTACCAGCACAAGGTAGAATGTATTCTTCGAATCAGCACAGGATGAGTACTCAGCTAATTAAGAATATCAAGTGTCTCAGCATATGAAGAACCAATTGATCTGGATAGCAGCATACAACACAAGACATCCATGCTCCATTACAAGCATGGTAGTTTCCCAGAGTGGTCTACATCAACGCATTATTCAACAGAAGTCGAAGACAAAGCTGAACAGAAAAGGACAGGAGTTGTGAAATGTCCCGTTCTTATTGATTAAAAACGTTCCATATTAATTGATTTCGTTGCGAGGTTTTGACCTCTACATGAGACGTTTTTCAAAGACTGCATTCATTTTAAAACAAACCATAACCTTTATTTCATCAATAAAGGTTTAAAAAGCTTTACGTAGATTATCAAATAATGATAATCTAAAATATCCTGTTTACACACGACCATTACATAATGGTTTACAATACAAATATGTTACAACAAAATAAGTTTCTTGAATGCAGTTTTTACACAATATCATACAAGCATGGACTCCAAATCTCGTCCTTATTTAAGTATGCGACAGCGGAAGCTCTTAATAATCACCTGAGAATAAACATGCTTAAAACGTCAACAAAAATGTTGGTGAGTTATAGGTTTAACCTATATATATCAAATCATAATAATAGACCACAAGATTTCATATTTCAATATACATCCCATACATAGAGATAAAAATCATTCATATGGTGAACACCTGGTAACCGACATTAACAAGATGCTTATATAAGAATATCCCCATCATTCCGGGACACCCTTCGGATATGATATAAATTTCGAAGTACTAAAGCATCCGGTACTTTGGATGGGGTTTGTTAGGCCCAATAGATCTATCTTTAGGATTCGCGTCAATTAGGGTGTCTGTTCCCTAATTCTTAGATTACCAGACTTAATAAAAAGGGGCATATTCGATTTCGATAATTCAACCATAGAATGTAGTTTCACGTACTTGTGTCTATTTTGTAAATCATTTATAAAACCTGCATGTATTCTCATCCCAAAAATATTAGATTTTAAAAGTGGGACTATAACTCACTTTCACAGATTTTTACTTCGTCGGGAAGTAAGACTTGGCCACTGGTTGATTCACGAACCTATAACAATATATACATATATATCAAAGTATGTTCAAAATATATTTACAACACTTTTAATATATTTTGATATTTTAAGTTTATTAAGTCAGCTGTCCTCGTTAGTAACCTACAACTAGTTGTCCACAGTTAGATGTGCAGAAATAAATCGATAAATATTATCTTGAATCAATCCACGACCCAGTGTATACGTATCTCAGTATTGATCACAACTCAAACTATATATATTTTGGAATCAACCTCAACCCTGTATAGCTAACTCCAACATTCACATATAGAGTGTCTATGGTTGTTCCGAAATATATATAGATGTGTCGACATGATAGGTCGAAACATTGTATACGTGTCTATGGTATCTCAAGATTACATAATATACAATACAAGTTGATTAAGTTATGGTTGGAATAGATTTGTTACCAATTTTCACGTAGCTAAAATGAGAAAAATTATCCAATCTTGTTTTACCCATAACTTCTTCATTTTAAATCCGTTTTGAGTGAATCAAATTGCTATGGTTTCATATTGAACTCTATTTTATGAATCTAAACATAAAAGTATAGGTTTATAGTCGGAAAAATAAGTTACAAGTCATTTTTGTAAAGGTAGTCATTTCAGTCGAAAGAACGACGTCTAGATGACCATTTTAGAAAACATACTTCCACTTTGAGTTTAATCATAATTTTTGGATATAGTTTCATGTTCATAATAAAAATCATTTTCTCAGAATGACAACTTTAAAATCAAAGTTTATCATAGTTTTTAATTAACTAACCCAAAACAGCCCGCGGTGTTACTACGACGGCGTAAATCCGGTTTTACGGTGTTTTTCGTGTTTCCAGGTTTTAAATCATTAAGTTAGCATATCATATAGATATAGAACATGTGTTTAGTTGATTTTAAAAGTCAAGTTAGAAGGATTAACTTTTGTTTGCGAACAAGTTTAGAATTAACTAAACTATGTTCTAGTGATTACAAGTTTAAACCTTCGAATAAGATAGCTTTATATGTATGAATCGAATGATGTTATGAACATCATTACTACCTTAAGTTCCTTGGATAAACCTACTGGAAAAGAGAAAAATGGATCTAGCTTCAATGGATCCTTGGATGGCTCGAAGTTCTTGAAGCAGAATCATGACACGAAAACAAGTTCAAGTAAGATCATCACTTGAAATAAGATTGTTATAGTTATAGAAATTGAACCAAAGTTTGAATATGATTATTACCTTGTATTAGAATGATAACCTACTGTAAGAAACAAAGATTTCTTGAGGTTGGATGATCACCTTACAAGATTGGAAGTGAGCTAGCAAACTTGAAAGTATTCTTGATTTTATGTAACTAGAACTTGTAGAATATATGAAGAACACTTAGAACTTGAAGATAGAACTTGAGAGAGATCAATTAGATGAAGAAAATTGAAGAATGAAAGTGTTTGTAGGTGTTTTTGGTCGTTGGTGTATGGATTAGATATAAAGGATATGTAATTTTGTTTTCATGTAAATAAGTCATGAATGATTACTCATATTTTTGTAATTTTATGAGATATTTCTTGCTAGTTGCCAAATGATGGTTCCCACATGTGTTAGGTGACTCACATGGGCTGCTAAGAGCTGATCATTAGAGTGTATATACCAATAGTACATACATCTAAAAGCTGTGTATTGTACGAGTACGAATACGGGTGCATACGAGTAGAATTGTTGATGAAACTGAACGAGGATGTAATTGTAAGCATTTTTGTTAAGTAGAAGTATTTTGATAAGTGTATTGAAGTCTTCCAAAAGTGTATAAATACATATTAAAACACTACATGTATATACATTTTAACTGATTCGTTAAGTCATCGTTAGTCGTTACATGTAAGTGTTGTTTTGAAACCTTTAGGTTAACGATCTTGTTAAATGTTGTTAACCCAATGTTTATAATATCAAATGAGATTTTAAATTATTATATTATCATGATATTATCATGTATGAATATCTCTTAATATGATATATATACATTAAATGTCTTTACAACGATAATCGTTACATATATGTCTCGTTTAAAAATTATTAAGTTAGTAGTCTTGTTTTTACATATGTGGTTCATTGTTAATATACTTAATGATATGTTTACTTATCATAGTATCATGTTAACTATATATATATCCATATATATGTCATCATATAGTTTTTACAAGTTTTAACGTTCGTGAATCACCGGTCAACTTGGGTGGTCAATTGTCTATATGAAACATATTTTAATTAATCAAGTCTTAACAAGTTTGATTGCTTAACATGTTGAAAACATTTAATCATGTAAATATCAATCTCAATTAATATATATAAACATGGAAAAGTTCGGGTCACTACAGTACCTACCCGTTAAATAAATTTCGTCCCGAAATTTTAAGCTGTTGAAGGTGTTGACGAATCTTCTGGAAATAGATGCGGGTATTTCTTCTTCATCTGATCTTCATGCTCCCAGGTGAACTCGGGTCCTCTACGAGCATTCCATCGAACCTTAACAATTGGTATCTTGTTTTGCTTAAGTCTTTTAACCTCACGATCCATTATTTCGACGGGTTCTTCGATGAATTGAAGTTTTTCGTTGATTTGGATTTCATCTAACGGAATAGTGAGATCTTCTTTAGCAAAACATTTCTTCAAATTCGAGACGTGGAAAGTGTTATGTACAGCCGCGAGTTGTTGAGGTAACTCTAGTCGGTAAGCTACTGGTCCGACACGATCAATAATCTTGAATGGTCCAATATACCTTGGATTTAATTTCCCTCGTTTACCAAATCGAACAACGCCTTTCCAAGGTGCAACTTTAAGCATGACCATCTCTCCAATTTCAAATTCTATATCTTTTCTTTTAATGTCAGCGTAGCTCTTTTGTCGACTTTGGGCGGTTTTCAACCGTTGTTGAATTTGGATGATCTTCTCGGTAGTTTCTTGTATAATCTCCGGACCCGTAATCTGTCTATCCCCCACTTCACTCCAACAAATCGGAGGCCTGCACTTTCTACCATAAAGTGCTTCAAACGGCGCCATCTCAATGCTTGAATGGTAGCTGTTGTTGTAGGAAAATTCTGCTAATGGTAGATGTCGATCCCAACTGTTTCCGAAATCAATAACACATGCTCGTAGCATGTCTTCAAGCGTTTGTATCGTCCTTTCGCTCTGCCCATCAGTTTGTGGATGATAGGCAGTACTCATGTCTAGACGAGTTCCTAATGCTTGCTGTAATGTCTGCCAGAATCTTGAAATAAATCTGCCATCCCTATCAGAGATAATAGAGATTGGTATTCCATGTCTGGAGACGACTTCCTTCAAATACAGTCGTGCTAACTTCTCCATCTTGTCATCTTCTCTTATTGGCAGGAAGTGTGCTGATTTGGTGAGACGATCAACTATTACCCAAATAGTATCAAAACCACTTGCAGTCCTTGGCAATTTAGTGATGAAATCCATGGTAATGTTTTCCCATTTCCATTCTGGGATTTCGGGTTGTTGAAGTAGACCTGATGGTTTTTGATGCTCGGCTTTGACCTTAGAACACGTCAAACATTCTCCTACGTATTTAGCAACATCGGCTTTCATACCCGGCCACCAAAAATGTTTCTTGAGATCCTTGTACATCTTCCCCGTTCCAGGATGTATTGAGTATCTGGTTTTATGAGCTTCTCTAAGTACCATTTCTCTCATATCTCCAAATTTTGGTACCCAAATCCTTTCAACCCTATACCGGGTTCCGTCTTCCTGAATATTAAGATGCTTCTCCGATCCTTTGGGTATTTCATCCTTTAAATTTCCCTCTTTTAAAACTCCTTGTTGCGCCTCCTTTATTTGAGTAGTAAGGTTATTATGAATCATTATATTCATAGATTTTACTCGAATGGGTTCTCTGTCCTTCCTGCTCAAGGCATCGGCTACCACATTTGCCTTCCTCGGGTGGTAACGAATCTCAAAGTCGTAATCATTCAATAATTCAATCCACCTACGCTGCCTCATATTCAGTTGTTTCTGATTAAAAATGTGTTGAAGACTTTTGTGGTCGGTATATATAATACTTTTGACCCCATATAAGTAGTGCCTCCAAGTCTTTAATGCAAAAACAACCGCGCCTAATTCCAAATCATGCGTCGTATAATTTTGTTCGTGAATCTTCAATTATCTAGACGCATAAGCAATCACCTTCGTTCGTTGCATTAATACACAACCGAGACCTTGCTTTGATGCGTCACAATAAATCACAAAATCATCATTCCCTTCAGGCAATGACAATATAGGTGCCGTAGTTAGCTTTTTCTTCAATAACTGAAACGCTTTCTCTTGTTCATCATTCCATTCAAATTTCTTCCCTTTATGCGTTAATGCAGTCAAGGGTTTTGCTATTCTGGAAAAGTCTTGGATGAACCTTCTATAGTAACCAGCTAGTCCTAAAAACTGGCGTATGTGTTTCGGAGTTTTCGGGATTTCCCACTTTTCAACAGTTTCTATCTTTGCCGGATCCACCTTAATACCTTCTTTGTTCACTATGTGACCGAGGAATTGAACTTCTTCCAACCAAAATGCACACTTTGAAAACTTAGCGTACAATTCTTCCTTCCTCAATACTTCTAACACCTTTCTCAAATGTTCACCGTGTTCTTGGTCATTCTTTGAGTAAATAAGTATGTCATCAATGAAAACAATGACAAACTTGTCAAGGTATGGTCCACACACTCGGTTCATAAGGTCCATGAACACAGCTGGTGCATTAGTTAAACCAAACGGCATGACCATAAATTCGTAATGACCATAACGCGTTCTGAAAGCAGTCTTTGGAATATCATCTTCTTTCACCCGCATTTGATGATACCCGGAACGTAAGTCAATCTTTGAATAAACAGACGAGCCTTGTAGTTGATCAAATAAGTCGTCGATTCTCGGTAGTGGGTAGCGGTTCTTGATGGTAAGTTTGTTCAACTCTCGGTAGTCGATACACAACCTGAATGTACCATCTTTCTTCTTGACAAACAAAACAGGAGCTCCCCACGGTGATGTGCTTGGTCGAATGAAACCACGCTCTAAAAGTTCTTGTAATTGGCTTTGCAGTTCTTTCATCTCGCTGGGTGCTAGTCTGTAAGGAGCACGAGCTATTGGTGCAGCTCCTGGTACAAGATCTATTTGAAATTCAACGGATCGATGTGGGGGTAATCCCGGTAATTCTTTCGGAAATACATCGGGAAATTCTTTTGTGATGGGAACATCATTGATGCTCTTTTCTTCAGTTTGTACTTTCTCGACGTGTGCTAGAACAGCATAGCAACCTTTTCTTATTAGTTTTTGTGCCTTCAAATTACTAATAAGATGTAGCTTCGTGTTGCCCTTTTCTCCGTACACCATTAAGGGTTTTCCTTTTTCTCGTATAATGCGAATTGCATTTTTGTAACAAACGATCTCTGCTTTCACTTCTTTCAACCAGTCCATACCGATTATCACATCAAAACTCCCTAACTCTAGTGGTATCAAATCAATCTTAAATGTTTCGCTAACCAGTTTAATTTCTCGATTCCGACATATATTATCTGCTGAAATTAATTTACCATTTGCTAATTCGAGTAAAAATTTACTATCCAAAGGCGTCAATGGACAACTTAATTTAGCACAAAAATCTCTACTCATATAGCTTCTATCCGCACCCGAATCAAATAAAACGTAAGCAGATTTATTGTCAATAAGAAACGTACCCGTAACAAGCTCCGGGTCTTCCTGTGCCTCTGCCACATTAATATTGAAAACTCTTCCGCGGCCTTGTCCATTCGTGTTCTCCTGGTTCGGGCAATTTCTAATAATGTGGCCCGGTTTTCCACATTTATAACAAACTACATTGGCATAACTTGCTCCGACACTACTTGCTCCGCCATTACTCGTTCCCACATCATTTGTTCCTTTCGTTCTGTTAACCCCTGGTCCGTAGACATCACACTTCGCCGCGCTATGACCATTTCTTTTACACTTGTTGCAAAATTTGGTGCAGAACCCCGAGTGATACTTTTCACACCTTTGGCATAGCGGCTTCTGATTGTTGTATTTTGTTGCGGTTATTATTGTTGTTAAGATGATTGTTGTGGTTGCTGTTGTTGTTGTTGTTGTTGTTGGGCCGTTTGTTGTAGTTGCGATTGATGTTGCGATTGTTAGGATAGTTGTTGCGATTATTGTTATAATTGCTGTTGTTGTTGTATTGGTGATTCTTATCACCGTTTTCCTCCCACTTTCTTTTAACTTGCTTCACATTGGCCTCTTCAGCAGTCTGTTCTTTAATTCTTTCTTCAATCTGGTTCACTAGTTTGTGAGCCATTCTACATGCCTGTTGTATGGAGGCGGGCTCGTGTGAACTTATATCTTCTTGGATTCTTTCTGGTAATCCTTTCACAAACGCGTCGATCTTCTCTTCCTCATCTTCGAATGCTCCCGGACACAATAGGCACAATTCTGTGAATCGTCTTTCGTACGTGGTAATATCAAATCCTTGGGTTCGTAACCCTCTAAGTTCTGTCTTGAGCTTATTGACCTCGGTTCTGGGACGGTACTTCTCGTTCATCAAGTGCTTGAATGCTGACCACGGTAGTGCGTACGCATCGTCTTGTCCCACTTGCTCTAGATAGGTATTCCACCATGTTAACGTAGAACCTGTGAAGGTATGCGTAGCGTACTTCACTTTGTACTCTTTAGTACACTTACTTATGGCAAACACCGATTCGACCTTCTCGGTCCACCGTTTCAATCCGATCGGTCCTTCGGTTCCATCAAATTCCAAAGGTTTGCAGGCAGTGAATTCTTTGTAGGTGCATCCTACACGATTTCCTGTACTGCCAGATCCAAGGTTATTGTTGGTATGTAGCGCAGCCTGTACTGCGGCTATGTTTGAAGCTAGAAAAGTACGGAATTCCTCATCATTCATATTCACGGTGTGTCGAGTAGTCGGTGCCATTTCCTTCAAAATAGTCAAATGGAACAAGTTAATCATACAGAATATTAAGAGTAGTTAATAGTATTTCGTAGCATAATATGAACTCATTTATAAAAGCTTTTTCTTCATATTAGCGTTTTATAAGTTTAAATTCGGGTAGTACCTACCCGTTAAGTTCATACTTAGTAGCTAATATACAATTCAACTACTACAATTCTATATGAAAAACTGATTATAATAATATTTCGCGTTCAAACTTTTATACAATATTTTACAAACTTACAATACCGCTTATTTTACATAAAGCATGAAATATAGCACACAATAACTTTGATACAAGATAGTTGTGAAGATAATTCTAGCTAGTACACAAGTCGTTCAGCAAAGGCAATAAAGACACGTAATTCATACGTCCAGAAACAAGTCATGCATTCTGGTTTTACTAGGACTACTTCCCATCCTTGGTCTTGTGCAACATAACCGTTATGGCCGTTGATAAGACAGCGTGTTGTAACGTCGTCAAAG
Organism: Rutidosis leptorrhynchoides; assembly: GCF_046630445.1. NCBI lineage: Eukaryota > Viridiplantae > Streptophyta > Magnoliopsida > Asterales > Asteraceae > Rutidosis > Rutidosis leptorrhynchoides. Next base: position 394,810,800 of record NC_092336.1, on the reverse strand, counting down.
GGACGAGGGTTACGTAATGTCCAACAGTCCCGTAACAATCTAAAAACCTCATTTCTTACCCCAATTACCGACTCCGTCACTTGTGGAAACGTTTTGTTTAATAGTTGTAGCCCGATGTTCTTGTTCTCACTTTGGTGAGAAGCGAACATTACTAATCCGTAAGCATAACATGCTTCTTTATGTTGCATGTTAGCCGCTTTTTCTAAATCACGAAGTCCAATATTCGGATATATTGAGTCAAAATAATTTCTTAACCCGTTGCGTAAAATAGAATTTGGGTTCCCCGCAATATATGCGTCAAAGTAAACACATCGTAACTTATGGGTTTCCCAATGTGATATCCCCCATCTTTCAAACGAAAGTCTCTTATAAACCAAGACATTCTTGGAACGTTCTTCGAATGTCTTACAAACTGATCTCGCCTTAAATAGTTGTGCCGATGAATTCTGGCCGACTCTAGACAAGATTTCATCAATCATGTCTCCGGGTAGGTCTCTTAAAATATTAGGTTGTCTATCCATTTTGTGTTTTTAAACTGTAAAATAGACAAGAGTTAGATTCATAAAAAAAATACTTATTAATACAAGCAATTTTTTACATATATCATAAAGCATAAGAACACTATATTACATATATTACACCACACGAATACAACTATCTTATTCCGACTCGCTCGTTTCTTCTTCTTCAGTTTTGGTTCGTTTTGCCAAGTTTCTAGGGATATATGATGTTCCCCTAATACGAGCTGTCGTTGTCCACATTGGTTTAGAAAAACCTGGTGGTTTAGAGGTTCCCGGGTCATTGTTACAACTTAAGGACTTCGGGCGTTGACGATACATATAAAGTTCATCGGGGTTGGAATTAGATTTCTCTATTTTTATGCCCTTTCCCTTATTATTTTCTTTTGCCTTTTTAAATTCAGTTGGGGTAATTTCTATAACATCATCGGAATTCTCGTCGGAATCCGATTCATCGGAGAATTGGTAATCCTCCCAATATTTTGCTTCCTTGGCGGAAACACCATTGACCATAATTAACCTTGGTCGGTTGGTTGAGGATTTTCTTTTACTTAACCGTTTTATTATTTCCCCCACCGGTTCTATTTCTTCATCCGGTTCCGATTCTTCTTCCGGTTCCGACTCTTCTTCCGGTTCCTCTTCGGGAACTTGTGAATCAGTCCACGAATCATTCCAATTTACATTTGACTCTTCATTATTATTAGGTGAGTCAATGGGACTTGTTCTAGAGGTAGACATCTATCACATAATATCAAACGCGTTAAGAGATTAATATATCACATAATATTCACATGTTAAAAATATATAGTTTCCAACAAAATTTGTTAAGCAATCATTTTTCAAGTAAACACGGTCGAAGTCCAGACTCACTAATGCATCCTAACAAACTCGATAAGACACACTAATGCAAAATTCTGGTTCTCTAAGACCAACGCTCGGATACCAACTGAAATGTCCCGTTCTTATTGATTAAAAACGTTCCATATTAATTGATTTCGTTGCGAGGTTTTGACCTCTACATGAGACGTTTTTCAAAGACTGCATTCATTTTAAAACAAACCATAACCTTTATTTCATCAATAAAGGTTTAAAAAGCTTTACGTAGATTATCAAATAATGATAATCTAAAATATCCTGTTTACACACGACCATTACATAATGGTTTACAATACAAATATGTTACAACAAAATAAGTTTCTTGAATGCAGTTTTTACACAATATCATACAAGCATGGACTCCAAATCTCGTCCTTATTTAAGTATGCGACAGCGGAAGCTCTTAATAATCACCTGAGAATAAACATGCTTAAAACGTCAACAAAAATGTTGGTGAGTTATAGGTTTAACCTATATATATCAAATCATAATAATAGACCACAAGATTTCATATTTCAATATACATCCCATACATAGAGATAAAAATCATTCATATGGTGAACACCTGGTAACCGACATTAACAAGATGCTTATATAAGAATATCCCCATCATTCCGGGACACCCTTCGGATATGATATAAATTTCGAAGTACTAAAGCATCCGGTACTTTGGATGGGGTTTGTTAGGCCCAATAGATCTATCTTTAGGATTCGCGTCAATTAGGGTGTCTGTTCCCTAATTCTTAGATTACCAGACTTAATAAAAAGGGGCGTATTCGATTTCGATAATTCAACCATAGAATGTAGTTTCACGTACTTGTGTCTATTTTGTAAATCATTTATAAAACCTGCATGTATTCTCATCCCAAAAATATTAGATTTTAAAAGTGGGACTATAACTCACTTTCACAGATTTTTACTTCGTCGGGAAGTAAGACTTGGCCACTGGTTGATTCACGAACCTATAACAATATATACATATATATCAAAGTATGTTCAAAATATATTTACAACACTTTTAATATATTTTGATATTTTAAGTTTATTAAGTCAGCTGTCCTCGTTAGTAACCTACAACTAGTTGTCCACAGTTAGATGTGCAGAAATAAATCGATAAATATTATCTTGAATCAATCCACGATCCAGTGTATACGTATCTCAGTATTGATCACAACTCAAACTATATATATTTTGGAATCAACCTCAACCCTGTATAGCTAACTCCAACATTCACATATAGAGTGTCTATGGTTGTTCCGAAATATATATAGATGTGTCGACATGATAGGTCGAAACATTGTATACGTGTCTATGGTATCTCAAGATTACATAATATACAATACAAGTTGATTAAGTTATGGTTGGAATAGATTTGTTACCAATTTTCACGTAGCTAAAATGAGAAAAATTATCCAATCTTGTTTTACCCATAACTTCTTCATTTTAAATCCGTTTTGAGTGAATCAAATTGATATGGTTTCATATTGAACTCTATTTTATGAATCTAAATAGAAAAGTATAGGTTTATAGTCGGAAAAATAAGTTACAAGTCGTTTTTGTAAAGGTAGTCATTTCAGTCGAAAGAACGACGTCTAGATGACCATTTTAGAAAACATACTTCCACTTTGAGTTTAATCATAATTTTTGGATATAGTTTCATGTTCATAATAAAAATCATTTTCTCAGAATGACAACTTTAAAATCAAAGTTTATCATAGTTTTTAATTAACTAACCCAAAACAGCCCGCGGTGTTACTACGACGGCGTAAATCCGGTTTTACGGTGTTTTTCGTGTTTCCAGGTTTTAAATCATTAAGTTAGCATATCATATAGATATAGAACATGTGTTTAGTTGATTTTAAAAGTCAAGTTAGAAGGATTAACTTTTGTTTGCGAACAAGTTTAGAATTAACTAAACTATGTTCTAGTGATTACAAGTTTAAACCTTCGAATAAGATAGCTTTATATGTATGAATCGAATGATGTTATGAACATCATTACTACCTTAAGTTCCTTGGATAAACCTACTGGAAAAGAGAAAAATGGATCTAGCTTCAATGGATCCTTGGATGGCTCGAAGTTCTTGAAGCAGAATCATGACACGAAAACAAGTTCAAGTAAGATCATCACTTGAAATAAGATTGTTATAGTTATAGAAATTGAACCAAAGTTTGAATATGATTATTACCTTGTATTAGAATGATAACCTACTGTAAGAAACAAAGATTTCTTGAGGTTGGATGATCACCTTACAAGATTGGAAGTGAGCTAGCAAACTTGAAAGTATTCTTGATTTTATGTAACTAGAACTTGTAGAATATATGAAGAACACTTAGAACTTGAAGATAGAACTTGAGAGAGATCAATTAGATGAAGAAAATTGAAGAATGAAAGTGTTTGTAGGTGTTTTTGGTCGTTGGTGTATGGATTAGATATAAAGGATATGTAATTTTGTTTTCATGTAAATAAGTCATGAATGATTACTCATATTTTTGTAATTTTATGAGATATTTCTTGCTAGTTGCCAAAAGATGGTTCCCACATGTGTTAGGTGACTCACATGGGCTGCTAAGTGCTGATCATTAGAGTGTATATACCAATAGTACATACATCTAAAAGCTGTGTATTGTACGAGTACGAATACGGGTGCATACGAGTAGAATTGTTGATGAAACTGAACGAGGATGTAATTGTAAGCATTTTTGTTAAGTAGAAGTATTTTGATAAGTGTATTGAAGTCTTCCAAAAGTGTATAAATACATATTAAAACACTACATGTATATACATTTTAACTGATTCGTTAAGTCATCGTTAGTCGTTACATGTAAGTGTTGTTTTGAAACCTTTAGGTTAACGATCTTGTTAAATGTTGTTAACCCAATGTTTATAATATCAAATGAGATTTTAAATTATTATATTATCATGATATTATCATGTATGAATATCTCTTAATATGATATATATACATTAAATGTCTTTACAACGATAATCGTTACATATATGTCTCGTTTAAAAATCATTAAGTTAGTAGTCTTGTTTTTACATAGTTCATTGTTAATATACTTAATGATATGTTTACTTATCATAGTATCATGTTAACTATATATATATCCATATATATGTCATCATATAGTTTTTACAAGTTTTAACGTTCGTGAATCACCGGTCAACTTGGGTGGTCAATTGTCTATATGAAACATATTTCAATTAATCAAGTCTTAACAAGTTTGATTGCTTAACATGTTGGAAACATTTAATCATGTAAATATCAATCTCAATTAATATATATAAACATGGAAAAGTTCGGGTCACTACAAGTTGGCGGCTGACAAGTGACCTTACAAGACCACGTAGGAATGCAGAAGTGGAACGCATGTGCTGACATGTGTTATACTTTATTCATACCTAGGGAACACAACATTCCATTTGTTTAAAACAAATGGTAGTTCCAAACCGAATTGGTGTGTTCCTGCAAATAGCTACCTAAGAGGAAAGAAGGAGAGCACGCCTTCTGACACAATTATCCCCACAAGTACAAGGCATTCTATGTACTAGTGGACAATATATTAATTACACGGACAATATAATTGTTGTATTCACTGTTGTATCAACTAGTGGTGTGGGTTTTATTATTTAGAGTCCTAAACATGTAATAGCTTTTAGTTTACCTCTTAGCTATAATCTAGGTAATCTGTATCAACCAACTATCATTCCGCCAAGGATAGTTGTGATTCTTTGTGATTCAATCAATAAAGAATAACCGTTGAAAATTACCTGTGACTCTATCTAATTTGCATGCTTGAATACATAATCGAGTTTAACTGTTTAGTTAATTGAAAAGAAATTGTATTCACCCCCCCCCCCCCTCTACAATACTCCTGTTGTTATTAAGGGACCAACAGCTTCCATGAAGAATCATCCGCAATACACTTACGGAGATGGGAAACATGAAATGTATTATGAATCCCCGCAAGCTCTTCGGGTAATTCCAAACGATACGCGACTTCAGCAACATTAGCTAAAACCTTAAATGGCCCAATAAACCGAGGAGCTAACTTTCCCCGTTTTCGAAATCGAATAATACCTTTCCATGGCAAAACCTTAAGCATCACCATGTCACCTTCTTGAAATTCGATTGTTCGTCTACATTTGTCGGCATACGACTTTTGCCTATCTTGAGCCTTTTTCAAATGCTCTCAAATCACATCAATCTTGCTATTTGTCTCTAGGACTAAATCGGTACTCCCGATTTCCTTTTTTCCCACTTCACCCCAAAAAATCGGGGTTCGACACCTACGCCCATAATGCATCTCATAAGGTGGCATCCCAATACTAGTATGATAACTATTATTATACGAGAATTCCACCAAGGGTAAGTGCTCATCCCAACTACCACCGAAATCAATAATACACGCCCGTAACATATCCTCCAAAGTTTGATTCGTACGTTCAGTTTGACCGTCCGTTTGAGGATGATACGCCGTGCTCAACTTCAATTGTGTACCCATATCTTCGTGAAACTTTTCCCAAAACCGAGATGTAAAACGAGTATCTCGATCCGAAAAAATCGATATAGGAACTCCGTGTCGAGATATGACTTCCTTGATAAACAACTTAGCCAAGGTCTCCGACGATATCGCTTCCTTAATGGGAAGAAACAAAGCACTTTTCGTCAATCGATCAACTATCACCCAAATTGAATCAAATTGGGTTCTCGCCATTTTAGGTAACTTTGTAATGAAATCCATGGTAATGTGCTCCCATTTCCATTTCGGGATTTCTAACGGTTGTAACTTACCATACGGATTTTGGTGCTCGGCCTTAACTTGCAAACACGTGATGCATTACTCAACATACTTTACAACATCACGTTTCATGCCCGGCCACCAATAATCCTTCCTCAAATCAAGATACATCTTCGTTGCGCCCGGATGAATGGAATACTTTGACTTATGTGCTTCATCAAGTAGCACTTGTCGATACTCACCCATCTTAGGAACCCACACTCTTCCTTGAAAGGACAACAAACCACGTGAACTCATAGTAATGAATTTCGATTGCCCCACAATTCGCTCCACATGCTTGTTGTGAACGTAAGCCTCTATTTGAATCACACCAAGTTTTTCAAGAAAATCGTTAGTAATAATCATACGTAACAATCCCAATCGTAACGCCGGGTGATGACTCTTTCGATTTAACGCATCCGCGACCACATTCGCCTTGCCCGGTTGATAAAGTATTTCACAATCATAATCTTTTACCACATCTATCCACCTACGCTGACGATAATTCAAATCTCGTTGATTAAAGAGATGTTTCAAGCTCTTATGATCCGAATAAATCGTACTCTTAACACCATACAAGTAATGGAGCCAAATTTTCAACTCATGCACAACCGCCGCCAACTCAAGATCATGAGTCGGATATCTCGTCTCGTGTTCCTTTAATTGTCGAGAGGCATAAGCGATGACTTTACCCCTTTGCATAAGAACACACCCGAGTCCATTTAGCGAAGCATCACAATAAACCTTCATGTCTTCCACTCCTTCCGGCAAAACTAACACCGGAGCTTGACACAACTTCTCTTTTAGCAATTGAAAAGCAATTTCTGTTCTCCCAAGTAAATCCCGCGTTCTTCCTCGTCAATTTCGTCAATGAAGAAGCGATCTTAGAAAAGTCTTGGATAAACCGACGATAATAACCGGCCAATCCTAGAAAACTTCGGACTTTCGTAGGCGTAGTCGGTTGTCTCCAACTCTTCACCGTCTCTATCTTCCCCGGATCTACTTGAATACCATCTTCGTTCACAATATGGCCAAGGAATTGAACCTCCCTTAGCCAAAATTCACATTTGGAGAACTTAGCATACAACTTCTCCTTTCGTAACGTCTTCAATACTTCACGCAAATGACGTTCATGTTCGTTCATACTCTTCGAATAAACAAGTATATCGTCGATGAACACAATTACCGACTTGTCCAACATAGGTTGGCACACTCGGTTCATAAGGTCCATGAATGTCGCCGGTGCATTCGTAAGACCAAAAGGCATAACTACGAATTCAAAATGCCCATAACGAGTTCGAAAAGCCGTTTTCTCGATGTCTTCCTCACGGACCCGCATTTGGTGATAGCCGGATCGTAGGTCGATTTTAGAGAAATACGTTGCACCTTGGAGTTGGTCAAATAAATCGTCAATCCGAGGTAATGAATAAAGATTCTTGATCGTCACTTTATTTAACTCCCGATAATCGATGCACATCCGCATACTACCATCCTTCTTCTTTACGAATAAAACCGGAGCGCCCCATGGTGAAGCACTCGGTCGAATAAAACCCTTCTCAAGCAACTCTTGGGTTTGATTTAACAACTCTTACATTTCTGTCGGCGCTAAACGATAAGGAGTTTTAGCAATGGGAGTAGCTCCCGGAACCAACTCAATGCGAAATTCAACTTGTCTTTCCGCCGAAACACCCGGTAACTCGTCCGGAAAAACGTCTTCGAATTCACTAACCACCGAAATTTCACGAATGGGTGGTGACTCATCACGAGTATCAACAACATGGGTAAGAAAGGCAACGCCACTACTATCGAGGAGACGACGTGCCCGTGCAAAAGTGCATATCGGCACAAGTCTTCTACGCTTATCACCGTGAATAATTAACTCTCCCCCACTTGGGGTCTTCACACGAATAAATTTTTCATGGCATGCAATATCGGCTCTATTATGATCATGCCAATCCATACCCACAACAATATCAAAATCGCCCAAGGTCATCGGAATGAGATCTATCTTAAAGTTTTCGGCACCAAACACAACATCACAATTTTTACATACATCAACTACTAGCACCGTCTTGTCGTCTGCTATTTCGACTTCTACCGGACGATTTAACTTAGCTAACGGTCTATTAAGTTTAGGCACAAATTCAGGAGACACAAATGACAAATTTGCACCGCTATCGAAAAGAATCCTTGCCGGATTAGAATTGACCATGAAAGTACCTGAAACAACTTCGTTCGATTGTTTGGCTTCATTATTGGTCATCAAATAGTTGCGACCCTAGCCATACCCGCCGCCTTCTCTAACCGCTTCACATTATCATTTCACAAATCGGGACACTCCGGCTTCTTATGCACTTCTTTAATTAAAACAAGTGACCTTGTTTCCGAAAGATGGTTTAGAACATTCACGAGCCATATGACCCGGTTGCCCACAATTGTAGCACGCATAAGAAAAACCCCCGGAAGCGCCCTTCTTCACGCTATTAACACTCTCGGAACCCTTCTTGTTCTTGTTCTTCTTGTTTGAAAAGTTAGAATGACTAGAACCTTCAAACTTTCTTTTGGAAAACGTGAAATCGCTTTTTCTTGGAACATCCGGCTCAAAACCCCGAGCCATTTCAAATAACTCATCAAAAGACTTAGCCATACCCCGACTAATCTTGCCCTTGAACTCATCATTCAAAGTACGGTAGAAATCTTTCATTAGTTTGTGATCGTCACCTACATATTCCGGACAAAAACGAGTTTTTTGCCAAAAAGGTAGACTTGAGTGTGACCAAGTCCATTGAACCTTGTTGCAAATGGTGCAACTCGTCCCGGATTCTATCAAGGTCGGAAGAAGTTCGGTATTCTCTAAAGAATTCCTTCTTAAACTCCTCCCATGTCAAGCTCATGCATTGTTCTTCACCATATAAATTGATTTTATCGTCCCACCACAACTTGGCTTCCTCCCTCAACATACTAGAACCATACCTCGCCTTCTTTTCGGGAGGACACTCCGCGGTACGAAAAGCCCCCTCGATATCGGAAATCCAACACGTGGGTTGAGCGTCCTTGAATTTCTTGTAGTAAAAGTCCCGCCTCCCTTCGCCCCCTTCACCACGAGGATAAATGTTTCTAGCGTCAAGTGCCTCTTCGACAATGGCCTTCATTCGTTCATTAATTAAATCGATTATTTATTCGTCAACCGATTCTTTGAAAACTTTCCTCACGCTAACAAAAAAATCCTCCTTGTAGTTCTTCAAGATGGCCTCAACGTTGGCCGTGAATTCGGAGTCCTCGCTTGTACCTCCGATATCGTTATCGTGTCCGTTTCTCGTCTTCATTCTATAAAACGAAAAAGGTTAAACAAAGAACGAAAGGACATAACACGTAAGTATACATGTACACCACGCCACCCCATCTTGCTCAACAATCGTCGTACATTGCTTGTTTGATACGATTTGCACCCGTAACAACGGTAGCTAATCGTTGTTACACGAGCACATCGCATTAACTCACTAGTACCACGTCTATCTCGCTTGACGATTTCAAACACCACACAAAACAATAGCGCATGATTAATTCACATAAACCTATGGACTAACCAAAACCCGATCCGACCCAAAGTCCTACAAGTCCCGCATAACGCGCACACAAAAAGTCTAAGTCTAGGCGCCTATCTCAAGTCACCTAAATCCCTTAGACCATGCTCTGATACCACTTGTAACACCCTAAACCAAACCACGAACAACCCGCGTAAAAATAACAATTTTTTTTTTTGCTGGAACAGCATATGGCGCGGCGCGCCAAAATGGTCTATCCCAAAAGTCATGAAACGAGAAAAAGATCGGCCACTTCCCGACATAATTAGACAAAACGCTTTTAACAACATATTCAAATATGTAAAACTAACACATTCCATTAATAAAAATGAGTTTTACGAAGCGGGGCCCACATCGACCGTTTTACGAGTTTAATACAAAATATGAGTTTCGACCATCAAAAGTTTAAGTACCAAACTACACTACGAGCATGGTGTTTGGGATTAAACTACCCAAGTCTCGGTCAAACTCCAAAAGCTAATATCTCCAAAAGCATTCCCTAACAACAACAGGATCTTTAATCCAAGATGATGCCCTTACCCTTGTCCACAACCGAACCTATAAAAAGGTAAACAACGGGAGGGTAAGCCAACGCTTAGTGAATGCATTAATTATACACATACATATATAATATACCTACTTGAAATCACTTACTCAAATACCGCATACATGCTAGCAACACAATTAGCTTATAATCTCGAACACAAGCTAGAAATCTCCAATACCACAAGCTAGCATAACAACGCATATAAACATAACTTGAATGATATAATATGCTTACTCTTACAACACAAATAACCATGGTTAACCAATCGTACAAGGTAATGGCGCTCGCGAAAATCGGTGTTCATAAAATCCGTTAGGGTACTTGACACCTCGTATCACTAACCCTTAGGGTGGCACCTTAACACCTCGGCACTTCACCCCGAGTGGAATCTTAACACCTCGATGCTTCACTCATTATTTTACGGAGTGGTGTCTTAACACCTCGACACTACACCCCTAGGTGGCATCTTAACACCTTGATGATTCACCCCGAGTGGCATCTTAACACCTCGATGCTTCACTCATCACGTGAAACGTGGTGTCTTAGCACCTCGACACTACACATTTCACGCTACAAAAAATAGATACATTATATACCTACACATATAATTATTCCACTCACCTCAAAATCTCTTGTGAAAAGATACTCGAGCTTGCAAAACCTCAATGTAATGTACCTATCACATTATACATATTATCAATCACAAACTCAAGTTGGTCAACCAATTCTTTCACCATTCTAATGCCATTTTGACCCAAAGTGCAATTTCAACCCATTTGCACCCTCATCCCTAATTTTGGGCCAACTCATACTAAAACCCTAACATTAGCCAAGATAGGTTTAAAACACATTTCAAAACAAGGTTTATGCTTTAATTACAAACATTAACTATCTTAGGTCCACTTTGACCCATTTGACCAATTTAAGGTCAACACACCCATTTCGGGTCATCCACTAAACCACACAACACCCATTTAAATATATATAAGTGTGCTAGTAATTTCACTAACCAATTTAGGCTCATAAACATAAATTGATACTTTGAAAACCCCAATTAGTCATCTTTGGGTCTACATGACCCAAATTCACCCAAAACCCCTAATTCACTAAGAAATGGGTTTTATGTGCAACACTACCCAAACCCTAACCCTTAATACAATTAAAGTAAGAAATTAAGTTTTATAACATACCAACACAATCACCACGTAGCTAGCGATTAGATAAACGACTTTAGAACTCGCACTAAGACCCGATTCAACCTCCTTCTTCCTTTAATGGAGCTTTCTCACTCGAGAACCTCCTCTCTCTCTAGGATTTAATGGAAGATGATTAAGTGGGTGGAAATGGAGTAAATGAGGCTCCAACAACTGATCCCAAGCCTTAAAGTCAGATTCCTTGTGATTTTACCAATTTGCCCTCAAAATATCTAATTAAAAAGGAATCTGTCACAGAACAATGGCGCGGCGCGCCAAATGGCCGCGCGGCGCGCCAAACGCCCAGACTAGTTTTCTGCATTCTTTTTAATATGTACAACCAAAACCCCACTTCAAGTACATTAACTACACTTATGTACACTACAAATAAACGGGTCTTACATTCAATATGTGTTCTAGGTGAATCGTCGACACTTTAGTAAATATTGGAAAAAAATTAAGTATGAGAATATTATTAGTAGTATATTCTAATAGATGTTCATGTCATTTAGAAGCACCTATACCACGTATGGTATCTATTTCCAATACCGAATGTGCATACACTAAACAAGCTCTAATTTGAGACACATGTATCGTCAAACTCATTTTAAGATGAAGCATATTATATAGTTTATGTTTTTAGTCATGAAATACCTCACCTTTTTATTAGTAGGGGTTGTATGCCTAGTTTTGTGAATACCTCTCTTAAGGGCTTATTTCGCTTTTCGTACAGTTCTTAGTTGGCATTCATATAGACACATCCTTTTTATTATTATGTTTTTGTAAATATTTGCTTAAAAATAAATTTATCACCCCTTTGTTTCTAAAAAGTGGCTATGTTTAAAATATTTTTGAAAAATTTTACAAAAAAACATAAGTTATTTTGGACAAAAAGGTTATTTACTACACTATCCTACACTTTAGAGAAACATTTTCCTCAATATTTACATAAGGTATATCAGCCCAACAAGGGCTTGTTCCATTTAACACCCACCTTTGTAATACTTTTAAATTAGTAGAGTATTAAGTTCATGAATCCCACACTTTAGAATTCAAAGTACTATTAAAAGTAAGCTACGTATACTTGCCTGATAAGCCTGCAATATTTGAAATATACATTCATCCTTAAAAGGTTCTTCGTTTTATTCCATTAAAGTACTCTCCTTTTTCAACCTTTATTTTTTGTGTACAATTAGTAGTGGTTAAAAAAGAAAGTCCATAGTTATGTTATTCTAGACCTTTTCATCATCAAAAGTTTGCATCTCCACCTAATTTAGTCCTGCTTCCCTTGCTCGGCTTTATGAAGTTATCAACCATGTCATTAAGCTCAGATATTTCGCTGTGGGGAAAGGTGTTACTACACATTCCTTGAGTTTGTTGGTTGGTTTGTGAGTTATCAGGTTTGTTTGGAATGTCAATTGTGTTAGTGAAAAGGGAAGGGGTTATTTCATGATAGTATTGGCTAGGGTTGTAGAAAGGGTTGATATCATAAGCTGGTAATAACTCAAAGTTTTCTATGACAAAATCAACTTGAAATAATGTTTTCTCAGATGGGGCCTGCATTAGTAGACAAGCTAGGGTAAGGTCTCCATTTGTTGTGAATTGAGGAATTGCTTTAGTGTGAGTATGGTTGATCAGTGGGTTAGGTTGGTTATCAGTGTCCCTAAGATGTCATGGTACCAAGCGTCCAGAGTTTCACTCAGTAATTCATAAAAAGGATCCCCTATTAAGTTTAAGTTCCTAAAGTTATCAACTAGCTAGATCTACAAATCCCATTGTTCTGTTCATTCCGTTTTCCTGAACCCTTTGTACCTCTATCGCCTCCCGGTTTCTCGCTCCGAAGGTGTTGCTTCTCAATCTTTTGGCTCTCCAAGTTACCATTCTGAAACATTCTAAAATGTAAAATGCGAAGGCTAAAACATGTTTAACATAGCCATCAAGGTGGGGTAAACATCGCTTTAAGCCTTTAAATTTAAGGTTAGTTAAAAGTTAGATTGGGTTGCCTCCCAATAAGCGCTTGTTTTGTAGGTCTTTTAGTTTGACTTATACAACAACAACAACAATACCCAATCCCACGAATGTAGGGTATGTGGTTAGCTTGACTTATACATACCTAATATTTTTAAGGAGGGTAAAAAGAGAAGATTTCCTGACTCACAGGTGTATCTTCCATGTATCTTTTAAGTGTGTGACCATTCACCCTAAGATTACCATTTAGGGTGTACCAAAAATAACATGTATGTCTTGGTAAAGATCTTTCCAGCCTATGGTTTATGGTCATGAGCTAATCGTCTGGAAATCTATATCGAATATCTTCTTCCTTGAGCGGCTCTTTTGCATGATTTTCAAATTGGCTCAGGTGGTCTGCTATCACATTTTCAGATCCTTTCTTATCTTTGATTTCTATATCGAATTCTTGTTGGAGAAGTATCCATCTTAAGAGTCTTCATTTTTCCTATGGTTTAGTGAAAAGATATTTGAGTGCCGAGTGATCGTCGTAAACTATGGTCTTTGATAATGCAAGGTAGGATCAGAATTTGTCAAAGTAGAAAAATGCCGCTGAGAGTTCCTTTTCTGTAGTGGTATAGTTTTCTTGACCATTGGTTAGAGTTTTGCTGGTATAGCAGATAGGGCGAAAGTGTTTGTTTATTCTTTTCCACATCACAACTCCTACGGCATAGTCACTTGCGTCACACATTATTTCGAATGGTAGATCCAAGTTAGGTGCTATCATGATTGGTGCAGTGATCAGCTGTGTTGGGGGAGAATGTGAGTAAACATAGGATTATGCTTAATGACTATACTAATCATAACCCATAACAATCAGTGTTTTGATGATGACATATGCACATAGCTAAAGGTGATGGTAGACATCTTGACATAAATAAACAAGTTAACTAAGCCACACTTGCTCTAGCAAAAGACCAAAATAAAAAGAAAGCTTAAAATGAAAAACATGGTACACGGCTTAATCACGGTCTACTGCAGGTCAGACCGTGGAGACTTGCACTCAGATTTATGAAACCTAAGATGCATGATCGACTCCACAGCTGACCGTGGATCGACTGTAGAAACCTATTGTCCGGGTTTTGATCGAAACCGGGCTTCTATAATTCATTAAACCTATTCAAACATGCTTAGGATAGTTGCCTCCTTCATTCCCAAAGGAGTTTTGGTCACTAGAACACTAAATTTGCTTAATCACGCCTAATGACACCTTAATGATAATTAAGCCTTGATTAAGGAAAACACATAAGTGTTTTAGGAAAACATGTACATCTAAAATGCATCTAGACATTCTTAGGATGGTCACCAAGTCCCAACCAAGAGTTGCTCTTTCCTTGTACATGTGTTGGACATTAATGTCTGCTTATACATTAATATTGCAAATGTCATTTTGCAAGTTCAACTTACATAGTCTGAGTTTAAGGCTATGTTATCACTATGTGCTTAATTCTAAGATTACTTAGTGATCTCTTGCTAGTCATTACATGTATATTACTTGACTACTTGCTATTAGTACATGTGTATTAGTTGATTATGTGTTAAGTGCTAAATTATGTGTAGTTATTTAATATGTGTATGAACCATGTCTTGCTATGTGTTACAAGTTAGACTTCACCAACTAGTATTTGGACTACTTCAATATATGCATGTGTTAATTGGATAAATATTAAAATGTCATAAACTAGTAAACTTGAAAAACAATAAAACATTAACACACATAGGTTTGCTTAAATCCAAAATTAAGTTTATGAATAAGTTTAAACTTGATTAACTTGATGTCTTGCAACATGCTTAATTTGTCAAGACATCATTACGACACTTAATTAATTACAAACACGTTCAAATTTGAATACTAGCATGATTTGTGATTAAAGTAGGTTTGTGTCATCAATGACATGTTGACTAACCAATAGAGATTTAGCAAATGTGTTAATTACAAATAAAGGATTATGGAAAAACTGAGATTGCGTCAAATAATTATCATGACTTGTATCCAAGAATGTTAGACTTTCCACTTTGAGCATGATAAGTCACTATCAAGGAAATACATCCAAGGTAAATGGACATTTAATGGATATTGTACTTGTATAGGATGTTGAGTATCTTTTTGCAGGTGTTAAATGAAGTAAAGTATCCAAGGAGTAATGTCCAAAAATGACTTTTTATCTCTCCATATAAATAGGAAGACTTGGATAACTTTTAAGACTTGGACCTCTTGCATGCTACAACTCATATTCATCAGAGAATCACAAGAACATAACATTCATACATATGTTTGTGATTAGCAAGAGAAGTTTTATAATCTCATAGATTGTAAAGGGGTGTTTGTAAACTTACTTTCAAATTCTAATCATTTGTAAGTTTGCATAGTGTTGTAATAATCCTTAGAATTGTCTTAGGATTTTCATCACTAGAAAGGGTAAGTCTTTGTACTTTGTAATTAGAAGCATATCCTAGCTTAGCTATCATCTTCCTTAAAGGGA
The DNA here is from genome assembly GCF_046630445.1 of Rutidosis leptorrhynchoides. Taxonomy (NCBI): domain Eukaryota; kingdom Viridiplantae; phylum Streptophyta; class Magnoliopsida; order Asterales; family Asteraceae; genus Rutidosis; species Rutidosis leptorrhynchoides. The sequence goes on along the minus strand of NC_092336.1, from coordinate 394,794,808 downwards.
ATAAGGGAGTTGGTTAATCTCATTGGAGATTAATACTTGTCCAAGTTGAAGACAAGTTGATCTAAGTTGGAGTTAATATTTCAAAGGGATAGAAGGATTATGTTTGTTGTCTAAGGAGAAGTACAAGGCTTGTAAATCGGATCTCCACTGGATTTGGGGAAAGGTGCTTAATGAAGCAAGAAATCTCGACTAGTGAATCGGTGAGTGGATTAAGGTGGATTAGTTAACATCTACCCGAACCACTATAACTCCTTGTGTTTATGCTTTTACTTTACATTCCACACTATTACAACCGTAAACACACCACACATTGGTTTGAGTTGATTAAGGTGATCAAGCATTGTTCAAATCTTATTGATCATCGAAAAAGTTTTTAAAATCGTATTAAGTAACTATTAACCCCCCCTTTAGTTACTTACAATTGGTATCAGAGCGGTTGCTCGTACTGTAAGTAACTAGAGGGGGGGGGGTGAATAGTTACTTAGTGGTTTCTTAAAACTTTTTTGAAATCTTTAACAATCAAAATATAAGTTTTAAGTGTGGAAACATCTGTGTTTGTTAATGTAAGTATGTAAAGAATGGAAGTGCATAAACACAAGGATTTATAGTGGTTCGGGTGGATGTTAACTAATCCACCTTAATCTACTCCCCAATTTACGAATTGAGAGTTTTCTTCACTATGATACCCCAAACCCGGGGGAGTGTCCGGATACAACACTAGCTCCTCGATAAGCCGCTACTTATGAACCCTTACATCCCTTTGAAGATTTCACAAACACCAAATGCTTTTACCACAAGATCCTAATGCTCTAGCCTAGTGAAATCACAACGACCTTCTAGATCCCTTTAAGAAGATAGCTCACAAGTAAACTTATAGCTAAGCTTACAATCACTCATAGTTCTTCAATAGGTCACACCAACTTAATTCACAATGGAATTGATCAACTTTCAAGATCCCTTTAAGGAAGTTGAATTATTAAGCAAGATGGTGTTTCCTATCATAAGAACTATCAAACTTCCTTGACCCCCTAAGGAAGTGTCTTACAAAGTAAACTTAAAGATACAAATGATAAGTACAAAGTTTACATTTCAATTCTACTTAGTATAAGTAGAATCTCTCTTTCTCTCTTATAATCTCTCTATTGATATATGCTTGAGGCTTGGGAGATCAGTTGATATGACTTTGAAAGAATGTTGGACAGAGGTGGTCTTCTAGTTTGGCAAAGTGGTGTATTTATATTCCATGAAAATATTGACAGACAAAACTGCGGTCGAACCACGATCGACCTTGCAGGCAGCCGTACAACTTCTGTCACCATTTCAACATATCCATTGGAGCTCCTTTTTCTTTGAATTTTTGGCTTCTTTACCTAATATAGAGCCTTCAAAATATGCTTAATACACCTAGAAGTGAACTCCATTACCCCTTTGATCTTGGACATATGCATGGAGGTTGACATGTACTAGCTAAAGAGGAAAGTCCAATGCCCTTGACCATTGTCATTGATTTCCTAAAAAGGTAAATGCTGAAATCTTATCCCTTGACAACCCACAAAGGTCCAAACACAATAACCCATGAATCTTATACTTTGTCAATACTTGGATGGAAGCATCATACTTCATTAGTTGCTTGCAAGAAGTTAATTTTGACTAGTTTGATTATAATGAAGAATCCTTTAACTAGTTGCTTAAATCATCCTTTGATAAACCACAAGCCTCCAAAACTTCACTAACCCATTTTAATAGCTTGTCATCTTCTTAATGGAAGTGTCTTGCTCTTTAGAATATACTTGCATCTTGATTGAACTAGTTTGATTCTAGTTGGAGCTTAAATGAACCTTGTTACAACCTTGACTAGCTTGAATTTAATTAAAACTTACATACATACAAATGGTACTTAAAAGTAATGGGAGAGTGTAGTGACCCGAACTTTTCCATGTTTATATATATTAATTGAGATTGATATTTAGATGACTAAATGTTTCCAACGTGTTAAGCAATCAAACTTGTTAAGACATGATTAATTGAAATAGGTTTTATATAGACAATTGACCACCCAAGTTGACCAGTGATTCACGAACATTAAAACTTGTAAAAACTATATGATGTCATATATATGGATATATATATATATATATATATATATATATATATATATATATATATATATATATATATATAGTTAACATGGTATTATTATAAGTAAACATATCATTAAGTATATTAACAATGAACTACATATGTAAAAACAAGACTACTAACTTAATGATTTCGAAACGAGACATATATGTAACGATTATCGTTGTAACGATATTTAATTATATATATATATATATATATATATCATATTAAGATATATTAATATATCATAATATTGTGATAATGTAATAATTTAACATATCATTTGATATAATAAACAATGGGTTAACAACACTTAACATGATCGTTAACCTAAAGGCTTCAAAACAACATTTACATGTAACGACTAACGATGACTTAACGACTCAGTTAAAATGTATATACATGTAGTGTTTTAATATGTATTTATATACTTTTGAAAGAATTCAAGACACTTATCAAAATACTTATACTTAACAAAAATGCTTACAATTACATCCTCGTTCAGTTTCATCAACAATTCTACTCGTATGCACCCGTATTCGTACTCGTACAATACATAGCTTTTAGATGTATGTACTATTGGTATATACACTCCAATGATCAGCTCTTAGCAGCCCATGTGAGTCACCTAACTCATGTGGGAACCATCATTTGGCAACTAGCATGAAATATCTCATAAAATTACAAAAATATTAGTAATCATTCATGACTTATTTACATGTAAACAAAATTACACATCCTTTATATCTAATCCATATACCAACGACCAAAAACACCTACAAACACTTTCATTCTTCAATTTTTTTCATCTAATTGATCTCTCTCAAGCTCCATCTTCAAGTTCTAAGTGTTCTTCATAAATTCCATAAGTATAGTTTTATAAAAATCAAGAATACTTCCAAGTTTGCAAGTCTACTTCCAAGGTTTCTAATCCGTTCCAAGTAATCATCTAAGATCAAGGAACCTTTGTTATTTACTGTAGGTTATCTTTCTAATTCAAGTTAATATTCATATTCAAACTTTGATTCAATTTCTACTACTATAACAATCTTATTTCGAGTGAAAATCTTACTTGAACTGTTTTCGTGTCATGATTCTGCTTCAAGAACTTTCAAGCCATCCAAGGATCCTTTGAAGCTAGATTCATTTTTCTCATTTCCAGTAGTTTTATCCAGAAAACTTGAGGTAGTAATGATGTTCATAACATCATTCGATTCATACATATAAAGCTATCTTATTCGAAGGTTTAAACTTGTAATCACTAGAACATAGTTTAGTTAATTCTAAACTTGTTCGCAAACAAAAGTTAATCCTTCTAACTTGACTTTTAAAATCAACTAAAAACATGTTCTATATCTATATGATATGCTAACTTAATGATTTAAAACCTGGAAACACGATGAACACCATAAAATCGGATATACGCCGTCGTAGTAAAACCGGGGGCTGTTTTGGTTTGGATAATTAAAAACTATGATAAACTTTGATTTAAAAGTTGTTCTTCTGGGAAAATTATTTTTCATATGAACATGAAACTATATCCAAAAATCTTGGTTAAACTCAAAGTGAAAGTATGTTTTCCAAAATGGTCATCTAGACGTCGTTCTTTCGACTGAAATGACTACCTTTACAAAAATGACTTGTAACCTGTATTTCTGACAATAAACTTGTACTTTTTATGTATAGATTCATAAACTTAAGTTCAATATGAAACCATAGCAATTGGATTCACTCAAAACGGATTTAAAATGAAGAAGTTATGGGTAAAACAAGATTGGATATTTTTGATTTTTTTAGCTACGAGAAATGTTTAACAAATCTATACAAATCATCTCCTAGCTAACTTATATTGTATTATACATGTATTCTAATATATTATGTAATCTTGGGATACCATAGACACGTATGCAAATGTTTTGACATATCATATCGACCCATGTATATATATTATTTGGAACAACAAATAGACACTCTATATACAGTAATGTTGGAGTTAGCTATACAGGGTTGAGGTTGATTCCAAAAATATATATACTTTGAGTTGTGATTTAGCCTGAGACATGTATACACTGGGTCGTGGATTGATTCAAGATAATATATATCGATTTATTTCTGTACATCTAACTGTAGACAACTAGTTGTAGGTTACTAACGAGGACAGCTGACTTAATACACTCAAATCTTTAAAACATAAAAAAATGGTTGTAATTATATTTTGATCATACTTTGATATATATGTACATATTTGTATAGGTTCGTGAATCGATCCGTGGCCAAGTCTTATTTCCGAGGAAGGAAATATCTGTGAAAGTGAGTTATAGTCCCACTTTTAATATCTAATATTTTTGGGATGAGAATACATGCAGGTTTTATAAATGATTTACAAAATAGACACAAGTACGTGAAACTACATTATATGGTTGAATTATCGAAATCGAATATGCCCCTTTTTATTAAGTCTGGTAATCTAAGAATTAGGGAACAGACACCCTAATTGACGCGAATCCTAAAGATAGATCTATTGGGCCTAACAAACCCCATCCAAAGTACCGGATGCTTTAGTACTTCGAAATTTATATCATATCCGAAGGGTGTCGCGGAATGATGGGGATATTCTTATATATGCATCTTGTTAATGTCGGTTACCAGGTGTTCACCATATGAATGATTTTTATCTCTATGTATGGGATGTGTATTGAAATATGAAATCTTGTGGTCTATTGTTACGATTTGATATGTATAGGTTAAACCAATAACTCACCAACATTTTTGTTGACGTTTAAAGCATGTTTATTCTCAGGTGAATACTAAGAGTTTCCGCTGTTGCATACTAAAATAAGGACATGATTTGGAGTCCATGTTTGTATGATATTGTGTAAAAACTGCATTCAAGAAACATATGTCGATGTAATATATTTCTATTGTAAACCATTATGTAATGGTCGTGTGTAAATAGTATATTTTAAATTATCATTATTTGATAATCTACGTAATGTTTTTAAAACCTTTATTGATAAAAAAAAGGTTATGGTTGTTTTAAAAATGAATGCAGTCTTTGAAAAACGTCTCATATAGAGGTCAAAAACTCGCAACGAAATTAATTAATATGGAACGTTTATAATCAATATGTACGGGACATTTCAGTTGGTATCCGAGCGTTGGTCTTAGAGAACCAGAAATTTGCATTAGTGTCTCTTATCGAGTTTGTTAGGATACATTAGTGAGTCTGGACTTCGACCATTTTTTATTTAAAAACGATTGCTTAACACTTTTGTTGAAAATTATATATTATTAACATGTAAATATTATGTGATATATTAACCTCTTAATGTGTTTGATATTGTGTGATAGATGTCTACCACTAGTACAAATCCCATTGACTCACTTAATAATAACGAAGAGTCGAATATATATTGGCAAGATTCACGAGTTCCCGAAGAACCGGAGGAAGAGGAACCGGAAGAAGAGGAACCAGAAGAAGAGGAACCGGAAGAAGAAGAGCTTCCGGAGGGGGGAATAGTAGGAACCACAGAAAACTGGTCAAATAAAAGAAAATCCTCAACCAATGGACCAAAGTTAATAATGGTCAATGGTGTTTCCGCTAAAGAAGCAAAATATTGGGAAAATTACCAATTTTCCGATGAATCAGATCCTGATGAGGATTCCGATGATGTTATAGAAATTACCCCGACCCAATTTAATGAGGCAAAATAAAATAATAAGGGAAAAGACATCAAAATAGAGAAATCTGATTCCGACCCCGATGAACTTTATATGTACCGTCAACACACATATTTTCAATATCGTGACAATAACCCGGGAACCTCTAAACCACCAGATTTTTCTAAACCAATGTGGAAAACGATGGCTCGTATTAGAGGAACATCATATATCCCTAGAAAATTAGGAAAAAGAACCAAATCCGAAGAAGAAGAAACCAGTGATTCAAATTAGAGGGGTGTGAGCATGTTGTGTAATAAATGTATTGTAGTGTGCTTATACTTTTATGTTCTATGTAAAAATTGCTTGTATTGTTTGTTATCACGAATCTAATCCTTGTCTATTTTACAGTATAAAAACAAAATGGACGTTAAGGGTAGACAACCGAATATTTTAGAAGACCTACCAGAGGATATGATTGAGGAAATCTTGTCTAGAGTCGGTCAGAATTCATCAGCACATTTAGTTATGGCGAAATTAACTTGTCAAACATTTGAAAGACTTTCCAGAAATGCCTTAGTTTATAAAAGGCTTTCCTTTGATAGGTGGGGTATATCACATTGGGGAGACTTTAAGTTACGCCGTGTTTTCTTTAAAGTGTTAAATGCGGGGAACCCAAATGCAATTTTACGCTACGGGTTAAGAATCTATTTTGACTCAACATATCCCAACATAGGATTTCGTGAATTAGAAAGAGCTTCTAACATGCAACATAAAGAAGCATGTTATGCTTACGGGTTAGTGATGTTCGCTTCTTACTAAAGTGAGAAAAAGGACATCGGATTGCAACTTCTAAATAAAACCTTCCCACAAGTGACGGATTCAGTAGTTGGGGTGAGAAACAACGTTTTTTAGATTATTATGGGGCTGTTGGACATTACGAAACCCTCGTCCTTTTGACGACATTACAACATGCTGCCTAGCCAATGGTCATAACGGTTATTTTCCACAATACCAAGGATGGGAAGTCGTCTTAGTAAAACCAGAATGCATGACTTGTTTCTGGACTTATGAATTACGTGTCTTTATTTCCTTTGCTGAACAACTTGCGTATTAACTAGATTTATCTTCAAAACTGTCCTGTATCAAAGTGTACTATATTTCATGTTATATGTAATATAACGATGTTGTAAGTTTGAAGAATATTTATATGTGATATATTATTATAATCACTTTTTTCATATGGAATTGTAGTAGTTGAATTGTATATTAGCTACTAAGTATGAACTTAACGGGTAGGTAGTACCCGAATTTAAACATATAAAACGCTAATATGAAGAAAAAGCTTTTATAAATGAGTTCATATTATGCTACGAAATACTATTGACTACTCTTAATATTCTATATGATTAACTCGATTCAATTGGCTATTTTGAAGGAAATGGCACCAACTACTCGACACACCATGAATATGAGCGAAGAGGAATTTCGTACCTTTCTTGCTGCAAACATAGCCACAGTACAGGCTATGCTACATACCAACAATAACTCTGAATCTAGCAATGCAGCTAACGGCGCAAGAAATCGTGTAGGATGCTCCTACAAAGAATTCCCTGCCTGCAAACCTTCAGAATTTGATGGGACCGAAGGACCAATCGGATTGAAACTGTGGACCCAGAAAGTTGAATCGGTGTTTGCCATAAGTAAGTGTGCTGAAGGAGATAAAGTAAAGTACACTACGCATACCTTCATAGGTATTGCGTTAACATGGTGGAATACCTATCTAGAGCAAGTGGGACAAGATGCTGCTTACGCGCTACCGTGGTCAGTTTTCAAGCACTTGATGAACAAGAAGTACCGTCCCAGAACCGAGGTCAATAAGCTCAAGTCAGAACTTAGAGGGTTACGAACACAGGGATTCGATATTACTTCGTACGTTACGATTCACAGAATTGTGCCTATTGTGTCCGAGAGCATTCGAAGATGAGGAAGAGAAGATCGACGCGTTTGTGAAAGGGTTACCGGAGAGAATCCAAGAAGATATAAGTTCACACGAGCCTGCCTCCATACAAAAGGCATGTAGAATGGCTCACAAACTAGTGAACCAGATTGAGGGAAGAATTGAAGAACAAGCGATCGAAGAGGCCAACGTGAAGCTCAAAAGAAAGTGGGAGGAAAAGGTGATAAGAGTCACCAAAACAACAACAACTATCCCAACAATCGCAACATCAATCGCAACTACAACAAACGGTACAACAACAACAACAACAACAATTACAACAATCATCCCAACAGCAATAACAACCACAACAACAACAACAATCAGAAGCAGCTATGCCAAAGGTGTGAAAAGTATCACTCGGGGTTCTGCACCAAATTTTGCAACAAGTGTAAAAGAAATGGTCATAGCGCGGTGAAGTGTGAGGTCTACGGACCAGGGGTTAATAGAACGAAAGGAACAAATGGTTTCGAAACGAGTAATGGCGGAGCAAGTAGTGTCGGAGCAAGTTATGCCAATGTTGTTTGTTATAAATGTGGAAAACCGGGCCACATTATTAGAAATTGCCCGAACTAGGAGAACACGAATAGACAAGGCCGCGAAAGAGTTTTCAATATTAATGTGGCAGAGGCACAGGAATACCCGGAACTTGTTACGGGTACGTTTCTTATTGACAATAAATCTGCTTACGTTTTATTTGATTATGGGTGCGGATAGAAGCTATATGAGTAGAGATTTTTGTGCTAAATTAAGTTGTCCATTGACGACGTTGGATAGTAAATTTTTACTCGAATTAGCAAACGGTAAATTAATTTCAGCAGATTATATATGCCGGAATCGAGAAATTAAACTGGGTAGCGAAATATTTAAGATTGAATTGATACCAGTAGAGTTAGGGAGTTTTGATGTAATAGTTGGCATGGACTGGCTGAAGGAGATGAAAGCAGAGATCGTATGTTACAAAAATGCAATTCGCATTGTACGAGAAGAAGGAAAATCCTTAATGGTGTACGGAGAAAAGGGCAACACGAAGCTACATCTTATTAGTAATTTGAAGGCACAAAAACTAATAAAAAAAGGTTGCTATGCTGTTCTAGCACACGTCAAGAAAGTACAAACTGAAGAAAAGAGCATCAATGATGTTCCCGTCGCAAAAGAATTTCCCGATGTATTTCCGAAAGAATTACCGGGACTACCTCCACATCGATCTGTTGAATTTCAAATAGATATTGTACCAGGAGCTGCACCAATAGCTCGTGCTCCTTACAGACTCGCACCCAGCGATATGAAAGAACTGCAAAGCCAACTGCAAGAACTATTAGAACGTGGTTTCATTCGACCAAGCACATCACCATGGGGAGCTCCTGTTTTGTTTGTCAAGAAGAAGGATGGTACATTTAGGTTGTGTATTTACTACAAAGAGTTGAATAAACTTACCATCAAAAACCGTTATCCACTACTGAGAATCGACGACTTATTTGATCAACTACAAGGCTCGTCGATTTATTTGAAGATCGATATACGTTCTGGATATCACCAAAAGCGGGTGAAAGAGGATGACATTTCGAAGACAGCTTTTAGGACGCGTTATGGTCATTACTAGTTTATGGTTATGCTGTTTGGATTGACTAACGCACCAACTGTGTTCATGGACCTTATGAACCGAGTGTGTGGGCCATATCTTGACAAGTTTGTCATTGTTTTCATCAATGACATACTTATTTACTCAAAGAATGATCAAGAGCACGAAGAACATTTGAGAAAAGTGCGAGAAGTATTGAGGAAAGAAAAACTGTACGCTAAGTTTTTAAAGTGTGCATTTTGGTTGGAAGAAGTTCAATTCCTCGGTCACATAGTGAACAAAGAAGGTATCCAGGTGGACCCGGCAAAGATCGAAACCATTGAAAAGTGGGAAACCCCAAAAACTCCGAAGCATATACGTCAATTTTTAGGATTGGCTGGTTACTACAGAAGATTCATCCAAGATTTCTCCAAAATAGCAAAACCCTTGACTGCATTAACGCATAAAGGGAAGAAATTTGAATGGAAGGATGAACAAGAGAAGGCGTTTCAGTTATTGAAAAAAAAGCTAACTACGGCACCTATATTGTCATTGCCTGAAGGGAATGATGATTTTGTGATTTATTGTGACGCATCAAAGCAAGGTCTCGGTTGTGTATTAATGCAACGAACGAAGGTGATTGCTTATGTGTCTAGACAATTGAAGATTCACGAGCAAAATTATACAACTCACGATTTGGAATTGGGTGCTGTTGTTTTTGCATTAAAGACTTGGAGGCATTATTTATATGGAGTCAAAAGTATTATATATACCGACCACAAAAGTCTCCAACATATATTTAATCAGAAGCAACTGAATATGAGACAACGCAGGTGGATTGAACTGTTGAATGATTATGATTTTGAGATTCGATACCACCCAGGGAAGGCGAATGTGGTAGCCGACGCTTTGAGTAGAAAGGACAGAGAACCTATACGGGTAAAAGCTATGAATATAATTATTCGTACTAACCTTACTACTCAAATAAAGGAGGCGCAATAGGGGGATTGTAAAAGAAGGAAAGTTGAAGAATGAGATACCCAAAGGATCAGAGAAACATCTTAATATTCGAGAAGACGGAACCCGATATAGGGCTGATAGAATTTGGGTACCAAGGTTTGGAGATGTGAGAGAAATGGTACTTAAAGAAGCACATAAAACCAGATATTCAATACATCCCGGAGCGGGGAAGATGTATAAATATCTCAAGAAACACTTTTGGTAGCCGGGTATGAAAGCCGATATTGCTAAATATGTAGGAGAATGTTTGACGTGTTCTAAGTCAAAGCTGAACATCAGAAACCATCAGGTCTACTACAACAACCTAAAATCCCTAAATGGAAATGGGAAAACATTACCATGGATTTCATCACTAAATTGCCAAGGACTGCAAGTGGTTTTGATACTATTTGGGTAATAGTTGATCGTCTCACCAAGTCAGCACACTTCCTGCCAATAAGAGAAGATGACAAGATGGAGAAGTTAGCACGTCTGTATTTGAAGGAAGTTGTCTCCAGCCATGGAATACCAATCTCTATTATCTCTGATAGGGATGGCAGATTTATTTCAAGATTCTGACAGACGTTGCAACAAGCATTAGGAACTCGTCTAGACATGAGTACTGCTTATCATCCACAAACTGATAGGCAGAGAGAAAGGACGATACAAACGCTTGAAGATATGCTACGAGCATGTGTTATTGATTTCGGAAACAGTTGGGATAGACACCTACCGTTAGCAGAATTTTCCTACAACAACAATTATCATTCTAGTATTCAGATGGCGCCTTTTGAGGCACTTTATGATAGAAAGTATAGGTCTCCGATTTGTTGGAATGAATTGGGGGATAGACAGATTACGGGTCCGGAGATAATACAAGAAACTACCGAGAAAATCATCCAAATTCAACAACGATTGAAAAACTGCCCAGAGTCGACAAAAGAGCTACGCGGACAGTAAAAGAAAAGATATAGAGTTTGAAATTGGAGAAATGGTCATGCTTAAGGTTTCACCTTGGAAAGGCGTTGTTCGATTTGGTAAACGGGGGAAACTAAATCCAAGGTACATTGGACCATTCAAGATTATAGATCGTGTCGGACCAGTAGCTTACCAACTGGAACTACCTCAACAACTCGCGGCTGTACATAACACTTTCCACGTCTCAAATTTGAAGAAATATTTTGCTAAAGAAGATCTCACTATTCCGTTGGACGAAATCCAAATCAATGAAAAACTTCAATTCATTGAAGAACCCGTCAAAATAATGGATCGTGAGGTTAAGAGACTTAAGCAAAACAAGATACCGATTGTTAAGGTTCGATGGAATGCTCGTAGAGGAACCGAGTTCACCTGAGAGCATGAAGATCAGATGAAGAAGAAATACCCGCATCTATTTCCAGAAGATTCGTCAACACCTTCAATAGCTTAAAATTTCGGGACGAAATTTATATAACGGGTAGGTACTGTAGTGACCCGAACTTTTCCATGTTTATATATATTAATTGAGATTGATATTTACATTACTAAATTTTTCCAACGTGTTAAGTAATCAAACTTTTTAATACTTGATTAATTGAAATAGGTTTTATATAGACAATTGACCACCCAAGTTGACCAGTGATTCACGAACGTTAAAACTTATAAAAACTATATGATGTCATATATATGGACATATATATATAGTTAATATGGTATTATGATAAGTAAAAATATCATTAAGTATATTAACAATGAACTACATATGTAAAAACAAGACTACTAACTTAATGATTTCGAAACGAGACATATATGTAACGATTATCGTTGTAACGACATTTAATTGTGTATATATCATATTAAGATATATTAATATATCATAATATCATGATAATGTAATAATTTAACATCTCATTTGATATAATAAACAATGGATTAACAACACTTAACATGATCGTTAACCTAAAGGCTTCAAAAGAACATTTACATGTAACGACTAACGATGACTTAACGACTCAGTTAAAATGTATATACATGTAGTGTTTTAATATGTATTTTTACACTTTTGAAAGACTTCAAGATACTTATCAAAATACTTCTACTTAACAAAAATGCTTACAATTACATCCTCGTTCAGTTTCATCAACAATTCTACTCGTATGCACCCGTATTCGTACTCGTACAATACACAGCTTTTAGATGTATGTACTATTGGTATATGCACTCCAATGATCAGCTCTTAGCAGCCCATGTGAGTCACCTAACACATGTGGAAACCATCATTTGGCAACTAGCATGAAATATCTCATAAAATTACAAAAATATTAGTAATCATTCATGACTTATTTACATGTAAACAAAATTACACATCCTTTATATCTAATCCATATACCAACGACCAAAAACACCTACAAACACTTTCATTCTTCAATTTTCTTCATCTAATTGATCTCTCTCAAGCTCCATATTCAAGTTCTAAGTGTTCTTCATAAATTCCATAAGTATAGTTTTATAAAAATCAAGAATACTTCCAAGTTTGCAAGTCTACTTCCAAGGTTTCTAATCCGTTCCAAGTAATCATCTAAGATCAAGGAAACTTTGTTATTTATAGTAGGTTATCTTTCTAATTCAAGGTAATATTCATATTCTAACTTTGATTCAATTTCTACAACTATAACAATCTTATTTCGAGTGAAATTCTTACTTGAACTGTTTTCGTGTCATGATTCTGCTTCAAGAACTTTCAAGCCATCCAAGGATCCTTTGAAACTAGATCCATTTTTCTCATTTCCAGTAGTTTTATCCAGAAAACTTGAGGTAGTAATGATGTTCATAACATCATTCGATTCATACATATAAAGCTATCTTATTCGAAGGTTTAAACTTGTAATCACTAGAACATAGTTTAGTTAATTCTAAACTTGTTCGCAAAAAAAAGTTAATCCTTCTAACTTGATTTTTAAAATCAACTTAACACATGTTCTTTATCTATATGATATGCTTACTTAATGATTTAAAACCTGGAAACACGATGAACACCATAAAATCGGATATACGTCGTCGTAGTGAAACCGGGGGCTGTTTTAGTTTGGATAATTAAAAACTATGATAAACTTTGATTTAAAAGTTCTTCTTCTGGGAAAATTATTTTTCATATGAACATGAAACTATATCCAAAAATCTTGGTTAAACTCAAAGTGAAAGTATGTTTTCCAAAATGGTCATCTAGACGTCGTTCTTTCGACTGAAATGACTACCTTTAAAAAAATGACTTGTAACCTGTGTTTCCCACTATAAACTTATACTTTTTCTGTATAGATTCATAAACTTAAGTTCAATATGAAACCATAGCAATTGGATTCACTCAAAACGGATTTAAAATGAAGAAGTTATGGGTAAAACAAGATTGGATATTTTTGATCTTTTTAGCTATGGGAAATGTTTAACAAGTCTATACAAATCATATCCTAGCTAACTTATATTGTATTATACATATATTCTAATATATTATGTAATCTTGGGATACCATAGACACGTATGCAAATGTTTTGACATATCATATCGACCCATTTATATATATTATTTGGAACAACCATAGACACTCTATATGCAGTAATGTTGGAGTTAGCTATACAGGGTTGAGGTTGATTCCAAAAATATATATACTTTGAGTTATGATTTATCCTGAGACGTGTATACACTGGGTCGTAGACTGATTCAAGATAATATATATCGATTTATTTCTGTACATATAACTGTGGACAACTAGTTGTAGGTTACTAACGAGGACAGCTGACTTAATACACTCAAATCTTTAAAACATAAAAAAATGGTTGTAATTATATTTTGATCATACTTTGATATATATGTACATATTTGTATAGGTTCGTGAATCGATCCGTGGCCAAGTCTTATTTCCAAGGAAGGAAATATCTGTGAAAGTGAGTTATAGTTCCACTTTTAAAATCTAATATTTTTGGGATGAGAATACATGCAGGTTTTATAAATGATTTACAAAATAGACACAAGTACGTGAAACTACATTCTATGGTTGAATTATCGAAATCGAATATGCCCCTTTTTATTAAGTATGGTAATCTAAGAATTATGGAACAGACACTCTAATTGACGCGAATCCTAAAGATAGATCTATTGGGCCTAACAAACCCCATCCAAAGTACCGGATGCATTAGTACTTCGAAATTTATATCATATCCGAAAGGTGTCCCGGAATGATGGGGATATTCTTATATATGCATCTTGTTAATGTCGGTTACCAGGTGTTTACCATATGAATGATTTTTATCTCTATGTATGGGATGTGTATTGAAATATGAAATCTTGTGGTCTATTGTTACGATTTGATATGTATAGGTTAAACCAATAACTCACCAACATTTTTGTTGACGTTTAAAGCATGTTTATTCTCAGGTGAATACTAAGAGTTTCCGCTGTTGCATACTAAAATAAGGACATGATTTGGAGTCCATGTTTGTATGATATTGTGTAAAAACTGCATTCAAGAAACATATGTCGATGTAATATATTTCTATTGTAAACCATTATGTAATGGTCGTGTGTAAATAGTATATTTTAGATTATCATTATTTGATAATCTACGTAATGTTTTTAAAACCTTTATTGATAAAAAAAAGGTTATGGTTGTTTTAAAAATGAATGCAGTCTTTGAAAAACGTCTCATATAGAGGTCAAAACCTCGCAACGAAATCAATTAATATGGAACACTTATAATCAATATGAACGGGACATTTCAGAGAGCACCTCTTTAATTGGGACTTTGATGACCATTATTAGTATGTATTTAAATGACATTTTGTAACACTTGAAAAGTAAAACACTTTTGTGTTTAATCTTATTTGAACTTAAAATGTCATTAAGATGTCGTTAGGTGTAATTAGTAAAAATTAACATCTTTTGGTTCAAAACTCTTTTAAAATCAAAGAAGGCAACTATTATAAGTATGTTTAAAAAGGTTTTGTAAATTATAGATGCCTCAAAGCGGTCTATCTTAAAGTGGATGAATTTGGTTACAGAGTAAACTGCGGTCGATCTACGGTCGGCCGTGAGGTTAACCGTAGATCAACAGTTTTGTAAAATGGTGCAGCCATTGGAACAGGACATACGGTCAGATCCGCGATCGACCTTGGTGCAGCCGCATAGCAGTTTTACCAAGTTAATTTTTATGTATTGGTCTTTTGCTAGAGATAGTGTAGGCTTATGAACTCATGTCGTCTTACATATGATTAAGCACTTATCTCTTTTATGTCATTATCAAAACAAAGTGATTAACTTTTAAATATTATAATTGAATTCTTAACCAACATTCTCCCCCTTTTTGATGATGACAAACATATGAGTAAGTGTTTAGTTATGTAAGCTGACATAAGTGTTAACATCACTTACCATACACTTTCTCCCCCTTTTGTCGAAGCAAAATGGTTAGCTCCCCCTGGAACTAAGTGTGCCCTAGAGTTATGCTCCCCCTTGAATCATACATAGTAGAAGATCTTATGGCTCCCCCTTGAAACATACACACTTATAAGATCAAGTAAGGAGTGATATGAACTCAACGAGCTAGATAAACCTTCAATCAAGGGTTAGTGCACACACATAATAGTATATAGCAAACATAAGAATCATTGTACATCATCCATAACTAAGATAGTGGAGCGAGCACTTTGACTAATATATGTGATCGTTAGAGAGCATGTAAGATCAAAGATGCGTATGAACCACTACATATCAGAGTTAATGAATAGTATATCATGAATGTGTGATATAACATGTAGTGAGCAGAAGCCTTAGTATATCATGCAACATTATCATTAAGTACCAACATTACTCCACTAGTTCTACCAATTTCAGACATGTATAAAAGCAAGTAGGTTTAAGCAAGCATGTAAAACCATATAGCATAGCATGGTATACATTTTGCACATAGCACAATGTGAAAACATAAGTTAGAGTAGCATGCAAAAGCTAATATACATTAGATCAATTGTCAAGCAAACAATCATGCATAACAATCATATTTATAAGCTTAGATGCTAGAGCATAAAAGTAAGTTCAAACAAGCATGTTAAAACACAAGCATAGCATAGCATGGCAAACAAGTAAGAGTGGCATGTTGAAGCTAATATACGTAATCATGCATAATGATCTAATTTACATATAAGTTTAAAACATGCATGAGGCACCTCTATTCAACATAATGAGCATACTGGTCGAAGCATGTCAAGTGATAGTGCTTAATAACACATATATGATAAGTCTAAACATTATCATTGAAAAATCATACACTAAGTTTCAGGTTATTCAACTAAGAGCATATCTCTTTGTATACTTAGTGATGAACATATGTATAACCTAAACATATAGAGCATGTTAATATTTCACTTATCATGTAATGATTAAAGCTAAATTGGTGTTCAAATAATCACTTATTAGGTTGACTAGTCCAATTTTAGCACGAGAATGCACACATATATGAGTTTCGGAAGAGGTGGTACCTTAATCGAGGAAAGTTTGTTTCATCCATAAGTCGTGAGCACATGATCTTCCAATTGCTACATACTCGACTTAAGTAGTAGAGAGAGCTACGGGTGTTTGTTCCATTGAGAGCCAAGAGTTTGTGCATAAACTAACTAATGCACATACACCACTCTTCTAAATAGTAGCGATCCACCATCATCTGAATCTCCAAGGCACATGTTATTCATGATGCATAGAACCCTTTATATTTCTCTAATGATCCTTTTAACAGCTCAAAAGTGAGACATATCGGTACTTTCCTTTACATGGGTGATGAGCATAATAATGCGTTGAAGTCTCACATGTATTGTTAGAAATATATGCATGCATAGGATTCAAGAATAATATTCATCATAGTAAGCACATGTCACATCAAAATAAGCAGTCATACATAGTAAGCTCAATTAAAATTCATACTACAAGTGAGTAGCAATCATGCATAACAAGTAAGTAATCATGATAGTCAAATATACGCATGTTCCATAGTATGAATATTGATGAGAAAATACATAAACTAAATAACTAGATCAAGTAGGTATTTAACTTGTAAACTACGATCAACATGATTTATGTTAAGTCACTACTTATTTAGTCATTTATTCAAATATAGCTCAAGATTGCACCTAAATGATATAACGTAACAAGCAATCACATAACTCATGGTAAGCTAGCTAATATTAAAGTATTATTTAACACTCAACAAATATGATTTAAGAGAATTATCATCATGTAGATATATGTTAACTTGACTACGTATAATGTTGACTAGCTAAAATTTTCGATGTATCATAGTTAACAATTTGGAGTGTTATATTGGATCGTGAGTATAAAAACATCCATGCATAATTTTTCAACATGTTAATAAATCATAAGCATGTAAGCACATAAGCATGATGAAAAATATATGGCATGTTAGATGTAGCAAATATTAAGCATAATGCCTTTACAAATAAGATTCAATTAGCAAGTTAATGAGCCTAAAGTGTGTAGTATAACAACTAATAAGGTGATTTTAACCAACATTGGTTCAAAATAGATAACTCAAGTTGTCAAGCATGAAGATCATATGTGCATGCGAGTATGACAAGTAGATTTGTACATATACGAACACATAAGCGTACAAATATGGCATGTAGATGTTGCACACATACTTATAAAAGCAATGAACACATATATGGCACATATAAGAGATAAAGATTATGCAGTTTACACCTAGTGTATAATGAGCGGAAGCCTAGAGTGTAAAGCATACCATAAAGCATTCAAGTTTCTCTATCAAGTATATTTCAAACTTATCATCCATGAGTTCAAAGAACTTGTCACAAGGAAAATGGTTAATTGGATCAATAACCAAGTCATTAACATTTTATTCTCATGCTTTTTAGCAAATAATGTATTGCTAACTTTTACCATTTCACACACATGTTCAAGCAAGTATGCCCTAAGTCTATCAAGATTTTCAAGATGCAAAGATATAACCTTTTCATCTATGTTTGATTAATCCTTAAAGCTACTCAGACGTCTATTTGGAACTAGTTAGGTTTTGATTTCTAAAAATTATCCTAGAGACGTACCTACCTTTGGAGTCACACCTACATCTTTGAGTGAAAATCTAGCATTAATTTCCATAGGTGTGTCTAATACCTTAGCACTTATCATACCAAAACTTTAAGTGTATTCATTAGGTTGATTTATAAGAGTGCTATCTTAGAGTTACTTTGATTCATGAGTTGAGTAAGGCTTTTAGAACACTCATCATTCTTTCATTAATCTCATTACGTGTAAGTTTAAGACTCAAGACAAATAGTTTAAATAAAAATTTGTGTGGGGTAAGATTATCTAAATCTTTGACGTATAAAAGGTTGGAGAAACTTTTCTTTTAACTCATTTGTTCTAGGTGTTCGTTTGACACAAACCTAATCCTAGTTTAGAATTTAAGAGCACGAATCATTCTTAAAGTTTTCTAACCTTATTCATTCTAATATGTCTAAGTGTGTTTTAAATACTTCAACAACTCAACAAACGCTTATGCATTTAGCTAACAATTTTTATCAATGACTACTACTCTAGTAATTTATACACGAATAATATCTTTTAAGTGTTAGCCTAGTATGAGTTCTATCATCACGAATATATCTCCTTAAGCATAGATGATGGAAATCATATATAACCCCTTTAGTAAGACTACAAAGTTGAACTTTGAAAATCTATACTATATCTAGAAAACGGAGAACTTAGACTACACACTTAAAATTTAATTTGACTCCTATTGATGTCTCCTAACGTTTGTTTCACATGATTCTCTTTGCTTATCATTGTTTACCAAATATTTACTTTGTTGAAGAAAACTAATGAGAATGATATTTTTAACACTTTAGCTCACTTAGTGATCATCTTATATTACTTTTAGGTAGATCTCTAATGATTAGTTTCATGGTTGTGTGATCTAGTCTTATATGCCATCAAATTAAAAAAAATGTATTGATGCAACACACATATTAACATGTTCTTATCTTTTCACTAATTTCACTTAAAAGCATATAAGACATTCTACCTAATTGTATGCATAACATGTTTCCACTTTCAAATAAGTTGTGACCTAACTAGCATGTTAAGATATATGCACATAGCAAGCTAGAACTCAAGTAGCACATTTACTTGCAAGAAATGTTATCTCTAGCGATAATGGTACTTCAAATTTGTCCATCACGTCATCATGTTCTTTGTGCTCGGGGTGACATATTTATCATGGACATGTGTTTTGAGTACTTGTGATTACATCGTCTTCCACCACACTTGTTAACAAACCTACAACTTGTTAGAAACACAAAACGTGGTACCCAATGTTTGTTGGGTCCGGGGTTGTTAGCATTAAATACTCTTGCCCTAATCCATTTTAGTACCTTTCTCAAACACTAGAGTTTATCCTTTTAGACATGTTTATATTATAAGATTTGATAAACCAAGTTCATGTCTTGAGTGAGAATAATTTTTCGTGTACACTTATAGTTGTTTGAGAATCACTATCACTTATATAAACAAGTGTCATTTGATGACAATAAATAGCTTTACATTCGGCAAATGTTTATATATTTCCAATAAACAATGTAAAACTAATGTTATAACTAATTTACAATGAATCAACATCTAAAAGTATCAAACCACGACCGATCTTAAAATTGCAAAATCACATTTTGATCAGAGCCTATGCGGTTGATCTCACGGTCGACCGTAGGATCGACCGCCTACAAGTTTGGCACTATGTTGAGTTTTATAAAGTGTGTTTTTCAAAAACTTGTGATAGATTTACTCGAGGGTGTCTTTTATTTGGAGTCTTTAAAAATAACTTTTACTATATCACCACTTTTTATCATTTTCGAAGAAAGGTAATTCTTTTTCTTTTTCAAAAATAGTCACAAGCTAATGATTTTTGGTTTCAAGTTATAATTACCCCTAAGTAACTTTTTGTTCGAGAACACTTATTTAGATGCTTAGAGTCTAATCTTAGATATTATATCTATCACTTTAAGGCTCTAAGATGTGTGACAACCGATGTATTCTATCATGTATGATCAATTTATCAAGCACACATTAAGCAATAACTCATGTCATTTTTTCATGCAAGGATTCAAAGCACACGTAATTTCAATTATCACATACATTGCATAGACCTAAGTTTCATGGAAAGTTTCAACGTACTTCTATTGTGTACACTATAATTGTGATTTTAACCCAACCCCACATTTTTCTTTACATACTTTAATTTTCAATTTGTTTAAAAAAATGTTTCTTTGTTCAAGCTTATCTTTTCCAATCATAGTTTTGTTAATTATCACAACATTTAGAGTACACAAATATTAAAAAGACTAAAAACAAACAAGCTTACCTCACCATGTGAATGGTGGTATTTTTCCTCAAAGTAATGGATATAAGTTTGAGCATTCGGGTTCGTTCCTTGACTCCACATCACACAAGTGTCTTGAAGTTGCTTCTCATATGAAAAGTTTCATCACGATTCAAGACTAACTCATCTAAAATCTCTTTTGCATTCTCTAAACAAGTAGCGCTTGGTTCCAAGATCTTTGACTCGGGTTTTTGCACAAAATAGTTTTTCGGCATGACAAAAACGTTTTTGAGCAAAGATTAGAGCAACCGCTCTGATACCAATTTTAAGTAACTGGGGGGGGGGTGAATAGTTACTTAGTGGTTTCTTAAAACTTTTTCGAAATCTTTAACAATCAAAACAGAAGTTTTAAGTGTGGAAGCATTTGTGTTTGTTAATGCAAGTATGTAAAGAATGTAAGTGCATAAACACAAGGATTTATAGTGGTTTGGGTGGATGTTAACTAATCCATCTTAATCCACTCCCCAATTCTACGAATTGAGAGTTTTCTTCACTATGATACCCCAAACCCGGTGGAGTGTCCGGATACAACACTAGCTCCTCGATAAGCCGCTACTTATGAACCCTTACATCCCTTTGAAGAATTCACAAACACCAAATGCTCTTACCACAAGATCCTAATGCTCTAGCCTAGTGAAATCAAAACTACCTTCTAGATCCCTTTAAGAAGATAGCTTACAATTAAACTTATAGCTAAGCTTACAATCACTCATAGTTCTTAGGTCACACCAACTTAATTCCCAATGGAATTGATCAACTTCCTAGATCCCTTTAAGGAAGTTGAATCATTAAGCAAGATGGTGTTTCCTATCATAAGAACTATCTAACTTCCTTGACCCCCTAAGGAAGTGTCTTACAAAGTAAACTTAAAGATACAAATGATAAGTACAAAGTTTACATTTCAATTCTACTTAGTATAAGTGGAATCTCTCTTTCTCTCTTATAATCTCTCCATTGATATGTGATTGAGGCTTGAGAGATCAGTTGATATGACTTTGAAAGAATGTTGGAAAAAGGTGATTTTCTAGTTTGGCAAAGAGGTGTATTTATATTCCAAGAAAATATTGACAGACAAAACTGCGGTCGAACCATGGTCGACCTTGCAGGCAGCCGTACAACTTCGGTCAGCATTTCAACGTATCCGTTGGAGCTCCTTTTTCTTTGAATTTTTGGCTTCTTTACCTAATATAGAGCCTTCAAAATATGCTTAATACACCTAGAAGTTAACTCCATTACCCCTTTGATCTTGGACATATGCATGGAGGTTGACATGTGCTAGCTAAAGAGGAAAGTCCAATGCCCTTGACCATTGTCATTGATTTCCTAAAAAGGTAAATGCTGAAATCTTGTCCCTTGACAACCCATAAAGCTCCAAACATAATAACCCATGAATCTTACACTTTGTCAATACTTAGATGGAAGTATCATACTTCATTGGTTTCTTGCAACAAGTTAATTTTGACTAGTTTGATTATAATGAAGAATCCTTTAACTAGTTGCTTTAATCATCCTTTGATAAACCACAAGCCTCCAAAACTTCACTAACCCATGTTAATAGCTTGTCATCTTCTTAATGGAAGTGTCTTGCTCGTTAGAACATACTTGCATCTTGATTGAACTAGTTTGATTCTAGTTGGATCTTAAATGAACCTTGTTAGAACCTTGACTAGCTTGAATTTAATTAAAACTTACATACATACAAATGGTACTTAAAAGTAATGGGAGAGCACCTCTTTAATTGGGACTTTGATGACCATTATTAGTATGTATTTAAATGACATTTTGTAACACTTGAAAAGTAAAACACTTTTGTGTTTAATCTTATTTGAGCTTAAAATGTCATTAAGATGTCGTTAGGTGTGATTAGTAAAAATTAACATCTTTTGGTTCAAAACTCTTTTGAAATCAAAGAAGAGAACTATTAAAAGTATGTTTAAAAAGGTTTTGTAATTTATAGATGCCTCAAAGTTGTCTATCTTAAAGTGGATGAATTTGGTTACAGAGAAAACTGCGGTCGATCCACGGTCGGCCGTGAGGTTGACCGTAGATTAATAGTTTTGTAAAATGGTGTAGCCGTTGGAACAGGACATCTACGGTCAGATCCGCGGTCGACCGTGTTGCAGTCGCATAGCAGTTTTACCAAGTTAATTATTTATGTATTGGTCTTTTGCTAGAGATAGTGTAGGCTTATAAACTCATGTCGTCTTACATATGATTAAGAACTTATCTCTTTTATGTCATCATCAAAACAAAGTGATTAACTTTTAAATATTATAATTGAATTCTTAACCAACACGTACATTTGCTCTAGAAACGTTTTTGATTGAGTCAAAAATCATTTTGGGGAAAAACTCGAGTCAAATATTATTGGGATCAACTCAAACGATGGCATACCTTAAAAGTTTGGCTAATGAAGCACCAATCTTTGATAGAAAGAATGTCTATGTCTGGAAAAGAAGATTCGAGATCTATGTCAAATTAAAAGATTATGACATGTGGAGAATCATCAAGGAAGGAGACCTTGTTTCTCAAGAATCTTCAAACATGGTGAATTCAACATTTCAAAATAGTGAAGTAGTGAACATAGTGCAAAAGCAAATTGATGTTACATCACTACTTCATAGAATTCTTCCTAGTGAAGAAAGGGTTAAAATGCTTTCATGTGAAAGTGCAAAGTAATGTTGGGATTCACTATGTCCTCAAATTGAAGATGGCTCTAGTTGGTCAATGAATGATGGGTTTGAAGATATGGTAACAAGACTTGAATGTCTTGGTGGGAATTGGTTGGTTGATCAAGATGAAGATGAAGACTTTTGTCTCATGGGTTCAAGATACTCTCCAAGTAAAGATGCTCATAGTGAGGATCAGGTTGAATCGTGCTATCAAGGAGAAGAAGGTAAAGCTCTAGCATTCAAGCGATGAGGTACATGTATTCTATCCTTCTATATATGAAGATTTGCTAGATGAGTACAAAGCGGTAAAATTTGTGTATACTAAAATTGTGACAAAATAAAATTGTTGGAAAAAGAATTACAAAAGGTAAATCAACTGAACAAAATTTTAAGTGATGAAAACAATTATTTGAAAAGATCTTTAAATGACAAAAATTGTTTTAAAGATAAAATTGTTTTGGAAACTAGTCACAATTCTAGTAAACACAAACAATGTACTCTAAGTCCAAGGTCAATTATCAAGAAAGTTGAAAATCTAGGAAGGGTAAACAAATCTTGTTCGACCGCACGGGTACTGACGGGTCTTTTAACCTTGTTCTAAGCCTCATTCCATATTTTATTCAAAATCGTATTATTTCCCTCTCCTCCACGGCTCAAGATCTTCAACCGAACACCAATGAATCTGCTCTTTCTCATCCTTAATCTTCAATCTCGGTAAGATTAATCTTTGAATTCTCCTTGTTCCATAGTGTTAGTATGATGAATTCCTCAAACATTGCTTGAAGAAACCCTAGTTCGAAATTCTCACTCAAATTGATCCTAATAATCAAGTGTGTTCATGAAAACCCCAAAACCCTTTGAAATCATGATTAACATTGCATCAATTTAAGGCTTTGAATTCTAGGGTTCATCATACAACTAGATTAGGTTTTCATAAGTTCATTGTTCACATGATTTAAACACATTGTCACTAATGAAAAGTAAACACGAATCCATATGAACATTATGAAAACCACTACTAATCTAAAGTGCAAACGCATTATCACCAAAAGAGGGTGAGAATGCGAAGAATGTTAACATCAAAACATTAGATATTGATGATAACTAAGTTTGCAAATCATTGTGTTATATGAATATTGAGAGATCATATGTTCATATATTTTGCAAACACACTCTTACCAAAAGAGGGTAAGAATGAGAAGAAAAGTTAACACTAGAACACAAGTGTGTTTATGTTAGTAAATTTGCAAAATATTGATTACATAAATGAGTCATTTGTACGTTCATTTCAACTTAAATTAAAGTGCTGTTGTACATGAAAATGGCAAGCAAAGGAATGGGAATTTATAATCCTCCTCCAAACACAATAAATCTGTGTATAATCGAGAATTCATAAGCACTCGGAAAATCGCTGAAGGAAGGATGATCAAAATTGAAGATTTTCCTAAAATGGTTCATGCATTCTCAAATTTGGGGTGGGATGTGTTCCTTAATCTAGAAGGACCCATACACACCTCTTTGGTTTATGAATTCTATGCCACCTTCACATTTGAAGAAGGAATAATCTCA
This sequence comes from Rutidosis leptorrhynchoides, assembly GCF_046630445.1. Taxonomy (NCBI): domain Eukaryota; kingdom Viridiplantae; phylum Streptophyta; class Magnoliopsida; order Asterales; family Asteraceae; genus Rutidosis; species Rutidosis leptorrhynchoides. The sequence continues at coordinate 394,769,795 of NC_092336.1, read as the reverse complement.
TTCAGATTCGGCAACCAACGATGTACATTTTCACTTGAAGACTTTGGAAGAATACTGGAGGTTCCCACTGACGAAAAATGTTTCTTCCACACAGGACACAGTCTTACCTATCTTCTATCCTTTGTAAATGTAGACAAAGAAACTAAGAAAATGTATTTGAAGAATATGTCAAGAAGTGAGTTACTTGAGCAAGGGGTTTTTGGGAGAAACTTACGCCAAAAGTATGACATTTGGAACAAAGTGATCGATTACAACATCTACTATAAACTGGGAAATCACTCAAATATTCATGCCACTCAAATTGCTCTTCTCTGGTGTCTAGAAAAAGGATAACGAGTTAACATTGCTTATCTTATGGCAAAAAGAATGAGAACATTCCCATAGATACCTCTAGGGAACTGCCGTACAGGATGCATCTCAACAAGTTATTTAACTACCTTGAGATCACCCATTATGATCAACAACCTCCATCTCTTCAGCCACTTAGCAAGAGTATAATCACAAAAATGTGGTACGAGTCAGAAGAACACGTTGAAGATGATGATTCTGATATAATCGAGCAAGTGTATGAAGATATAGTGAATGCTCGTGTCAACTTAGGCAACATATTAGAAAGTGATGAGGAAGAAATCTTGGAAGAATCAAAAGATCCTTTCTATGGTTTAGACCCTGATTTAAAAATGGAGAGAATTTACTTAAATCAACTCAAGAGGGAAAGGTACTAATCCAAGATCAAGAAGTTGATAAAGAAGGTTATGAAAGCTATATCATGCTAAAGGAATGATGATGTAAGCTATTCGAGGCATGTTGGGGAGAGAAGCCGAAAACGTAAATAGTAGAATTGTGATTTTAATGATGTAATGAATAATTATTTCTTTAAAACAATTAGTGACTTGTCTTTGGAAATATTTTTTATTTGAATGAGTGATTTGAAAAATTAACAGATAATGTGCGGTCTACCCCATGGTCGATCGCATCCTGGACCGCAGACCATCTGTTAATTCTCTTTGTTCTTTTCTTTGGGGAAGAATTTAATGCACAATAAATTTTTCAAACAAAGATTTGTGTGCATTCAGTAGGCTGAATCATAATGAACATAATTTATCATTCTTAACTATGATTCTTTTTCTTAAAATCTTCAATTACTTCAAAAAGGAAAAATGCTTGAATGACTCTTCCCTTTATAAAGAAGGTATCAACATGCAAGTTCTTTACAATTATATCATTCACAATAAATCATTCAAACAAATCACCCAATGATTATTTTCTAATCGAATTAACCTCGTCAGTTTCCAATTCATTCAACAACCTTCATTTGTCTTCTCCCAAAGATGTTAAGGATTTGGTTAACCAAAATAGGCTATTAATTAGCTCACGACCAATAGCCGAAGGTAGCCAAGTCATAGTTGATCACTTCCTTGAATTTCTCATTGAAAACTTCGCAATAATTCAATAGGATGCATTCTTAACTCTCAATGGTCCCGTTCATTCTACCATAGTTCGCAAGTTTTACGCCAACTATGAACTAACTCCTACAAACGAGATCAAATTTCATTTGTTTCATAGGTAATACTCCATGACTCTTCAAGAGTTTAGAAAGATAATGCGTGTTCCCTGCGAAGGAGTTGAATTCTTCAACCATAGCCCAAACCTTAATCGTCTTTCCATTTTTGTGTCAAAAGGTGACATCATACGAACCTTTTGCTAACCTCCCGTCAACCATGTCTCAATCAAAAATGAGGGTCTTCAAGCTTACCATATTCCCCCCAAATATGACCTCTGGCTACAAGTCATAAGCAAGAATGTGTATTGTAAAGCAAAAAGTTTCTTTCCTCAAATACATGCCAGTGAAGCCGCTCTCCTATGGTGTCTCAAGCACTATATTCCTGTCAATATGGCATTATTCATTGCAAGAAGGATGAATGGACTTGTGCATGATGATTCTCTTCCTCTTCCGTATGGTGCTCACCTCACCAAGCTCTTCAGGTACTTGAAAGTTCAAGCACTACACTTCGACGATCTAACCAGCTCTTCAATCAACTATGATTCGATTAGACCATTTAATGAAGTTACAGAGGATGAAAACACACTGGCATGGATCACAACCAGGTTTGAAGAAAGCATGGAAGAAGATCAGTTCATCTCTCTTCGATCACCAATTCAATGGGCCGTACTTCATCGTCAGAATCGACAAACCCACAAGCTCCTGAGAAAGTTCTTAGCAAAATTCACTTGTGGGGGGAGCACTTCGCATCCTTATGATGGATCCTAAAATAACCTCAATATATTTCCCATGCATATCTCATGTGAGATACTACGTATGTTATCTTCATATGTTGTTTTAAATAAGAGCATTTGCTCTATGTATGTTTCTTTATTTGTTCCCACCATGTTTGGTGTTTGCGTATGCACCTCTTTCATAGGAATGAATAAATTGTCTATTTTTATGTGTTGTGGTTACTATTCTTTTCCACCTTGTACGATTCAAGGGGGAGCATTTGTCTTAGGGCGAACTTAGTTCTAGGAGGAGCTAACCTTTTTGCTTCGACAAAAGGGGGAGAAAGTTGGATAAGTGATGTTAACACTTGTATGTATTTATAGATAAATGTCCACCATCACTTATGTGTTTGTCATCATCAAAATGGGGGAGAATGTGGGTTAACATGGGATTATGCTTAATGACTATACTAATCTTAACCCATAACAATAAGTATTTTGATGATGACATATGCACATAGCTAAAGGTGATGGTAGACATCTTGACATAAATAAACAAGTTCACTAAGCCACACTTGCTCTAATAAAAGACCAAAATCAAAAGAAAGCTTAAAATGAAAAACATGGTACAAGACTTAACCACGGTCGACCGCAGGTCAGACCGTGGAGACTTGCACTCAGATTTACGAAACCTGAGATGTACTTCCAGGCATCTATAATTCATGGAACCTGTTCAAACATGCTTAGGATAGTTGCCTCCTTCATTCTCAAAGGAGTTTTGGTCACTAGAACACTAATTTTGGTTAATCACGCCTAATGACACCTTAATGACGATTAAGCCTTGAATAAGGAAAACACATAAGTGTTTTAGGAAAACATGTACATCTAAAATGTATCTAAACATTCTTAGGATGGTCACCAGGTCCCAACCAAGAGTTTCTCTTTCCTTGTACGTGTGTTGGACATTAATGTATGCTTATACATTAATCTTGCAAATGTCATTTTGCAAGTAAAACGTACATAGTCTTAGTTTAAGGCTATGTTATCACTATGTGATTAATTCTAAGATTACTTAGTGATCTCTTGCTAGTCATTGCATGTATATTACTTGCCTACTTGCTATTAGTACATATATATTAGTTGACTATGTGTTAAGTGCTAAATTATATGTAGTTATTTAATATGTGTATGAACCATGTCTAGTAAACTTGAAAAACAATAAAACATTAACACACATAGATTTGCTTAAATCCAAAATTAAGTTTATGAATACGTTTAAACTTGATTAACTTGATGTCTTGTAGCATGCTTAATTGTCATTACTTTCTAAATTTATCAAGATATCATTACCACACTTAATTAATTACAAACATGTTCAAATTTGAATACTAGCATGCTTTATAATTAAAGTAGGTTTGTGTCATCAATGACATGTTGACTAACTAATAGAGATTTATCAAATGTGTTAATTATAAATAAATAATTATGACAAAACTGAGATTGTCTCAAATGATTATCATGACTTGTATCCAAGAATGTTAGACTTTCCACTTTGAGAATGATAAGTCACTATCAAGGCAATACATCCAAGGTAAATGGACATTTAATGCATATTGTAATTGTATAGGATGTTGGATATCTTTTTGCAGGTGTTAAATTGTCGTGACCCGTCCTAATCCATCTGAACGAATACATTACATTTGGTTACATCGCGAGGTACTTGACCTCTATATGATACATTTTACAAACATTGCATTCGTTTTTAAAAGACAAACTTTCATTTCAATGAAAGTTGATGGCATGCATACCATTTCATAATACATCCAACTATAATTGACTTAAAAATAATCTTGATGAACTCAACGACTCGAATGCAACGTCTTTTGAAATATGTCATAAATGACTCCAAGTATATCCTTAGAATGAGCAAATGCACAGCGGAAGATTTCTTTCATACCTGAGAATAAACATGCTTTCAAGTGTCAACCAAAAGGTTGGTGAGTTCATAGGTTTAATCATAAGCAATAAAATTCATCATTTTGATAGACCACAAGAATTAAATACAGTACACCTATCTCGTGTACAAAACCATTTTTCAAAATGCTTAGCAGAGTAGGTTCGTATCCTTTTCTCCCCCGTAGGTTGCCTCGCGATTTTTAATAACCGTACACATATCTCGTGCACAAAAATATCATACACATAACCTGTGTATAAAATCATTCTCTCGATACATAACATTCACTTTACTTTCATAACTTGGCTTGGTAACCGACCTTAACATATAATGCGCATCAATAATATCCCCAAAAATAGAACATCTCGTCTGTATAATATATAAACTTCGAAGTACTAAACACCACGCCCACTAGCCCTTCCGTCTAGTGAACATTCTGGGTGGAGGTGTTAAACCCGGTAGCTACCTTTAGGATTCGCGTAAATTAGGGCCATACCCGATTCTAATTCTTAGGTTACCAAGCAATAATAATTAGGGGAAAATATTCAAAATAATTAGTGGCAATTATAACGTCCAACTAATTCAATAATAATCTACAGAACTTCTGTCTGCATAATAATTCATTCGAGAAATGTTTTGCTTGTGTCTATCTCGTCAAACATTTATAAAAGCATCTCATGTATTCCAAAAATATAAATTGTAAAAGCATTGAATAAAACAGTTGTAAATCAGTTATAAAGCAGCGCATGTATTCTCAGTCCCAAAAATGTAAATAGTAAAAGGGAATCAAATGAACTCACTATACGATATTTTGTAGTAAAAATATGTATACGTCGATACTGAACAATGCAGGGTTAGCCTCAGATTCACGAACCTATATCATTTATATATATTAACACATATAAATTGTAATCGAACAAACTTACATATATTATTATTAATTGTTATTTTTGTAAATTATATGTTTAATTAATAATTAAATTAACTATATATATTTTATATACTTTAGATAATTAATTAGTATTTATTATAAAAATATTAGTATAGTTATGTTATATGTAATAATTATATGTTATATATATAATATTTGTTGTAATAATAATAATAATACTAATGGTAATATTAGCAATACAAATAATGATAAAAATAATAATAATGTTAAAAAAATAAAAATAATAATGATTATAATAATAATAATAATTGTTATAATATTCATAAAATTAATAAAAATAGAAATTTTCATTAAAATAATATTAATATTAATATTCATAAAAATAATAATAGTTATAATAATAATAATGATAATTCTAATAATAATAAAAAAATAGTTTTAATGATAATAAAATGATAATTTTAATAAAAATAGTAATAATAATAATAATAATAATAATAATAATAATAATAATAATAATAATAATAATAATAATAATAATAATAATAATAATAATAATAATAATAATAATAATAATAATAATAATAATAATAATAATACTTGATAATAATAATAATAATATTAAGGTTAATAATGGTAATAATAATTATAATGATATAACAATAAGAAAGAGGGCTACCTTTAAAAGTTTTTCCCAACAAAAAAATGCCCTAGACAAGGCTCGAACCCGTGACCTCTCGGTTACTCGAAAACACCCATAACCAATCCTCTACTTATATATTTCTGTTTTAATTCATAACTGAATGATACTTAACCCGACTATTTTGATTTCCATTTTCTTCTTATAAAACCCATTTATTCTTATAACATCATCATCATCATCATCAACTTAAATTCACATCATCCTTATCATCTTCCACTTATCATCATCATCAATCATTTTATCATGAACCCATCATCATTTAATCATCGTACATTATTATAATCGTACGTCTATCCTCACTATATCATATTTATCATAAAAACGTGAATTATAACCATCTTCATCGTTCATACTATTTTCATTATCATTGACTATCATCATCGCCAATCACTTAATCATCATTATTATCAACATAAAAAAACAAATAATCAAACGTCACCATGATGGTCGGCCATGAATTTGTAGCATGTCCCACTTATATAAATTATGTCTTGGAGATTGATAATGCATTGTATCCTAATCTCCAGCACATCCAATTTGACAAACTTTCAACTTTATATTTTAATTTGTTCGACCCATATTCCCATACTTACATCTTTCATTTTTGAAAGTTTCAACCTATGCTTCTCGAATTTCTTTGCGTTAAATTTCTGCTACTTCGGATGATAATATGTAGCCCGGCCCATTTGCATACGGTGGGTAATCTTCCTCTAACCATTCCTTGTATGTTATAGACTATTTACCATCTTCAACATAATCTTGTTATCATAATTAAAACATGTGACGACCCAAAAATTTCCGACCAAATTTAAACTTAATCTTTATATAATTCCGACTTGATAAGCAATGAATTTAAATAAATCTTGAACCTCCGAAAAGAGTTTTACACAAGCTTTTGGTCACCCTTTTATTCCGACGATTCACAAACGTCATAACTTGATTTAATTGTTTAATTGTTTAATTATTGTGTATATATATGGATTTATATATATTTAACTTGAAAATATGATAATTAAATATCTCATTAAGTATATTAACAAAGTATTATATATATATATATTTTCATACTACTAATTTAAAGAGTTTTCAAACAATATATATGTTACTATTTAAACGACGTAATTAACTTATGTTAAAATGTATTTACATATAATGTATTACGAGTGTAAATACATCCTTAAAAGTATTGAATACACTTTATAATATTCCAATACATATAAAGGATAGCTATACTCATATTTATGTTCAATTTTATCAAGAATTCTACTCGCATTCATACGGTATTTTTACTCGTATTATACACAGCTTCTAGAAGTATTTACTATTGGTATATACCAATAGAAATCTGCAATTATTTGTGTAATATGTCATCCATGATCTAATCAATTTAATATATCATGCATGACTTAATACAATTTAACTTATCTTAGATATTTTCACTAAAATCCAAAATTATAAGCTTATAAATAAGGACCATTTTAACTCATTTTTACTCCACATTTTCTTAAACTAAAAACACACACTTGAATGCTCTCATATCATATTTTAATCTCAGAAACTTTCCTCTTCATAATCAAGGTAAAATACTTCTCAAAATCCTTGTTCAATTCCTTGTATAGTTGCTATCCTATTATACTTATAAAACTTGTAAAAACTAGAACTTATTTTGGTGAACACCAAGCTTGTTTGAAAAACTAATCTAATATTTCTAACTTAACTCTAATAAAACTTATTTATATGTATTATGATTTTATATTAAGTTAATATAAGAACTTATAACTTGTACATATGAAAAACACCTTGAAACTTAACATATACCCTTTAATCTCCATTCGGTAAAAAGCGGGCTGTTTTGGGTTGGGAATTAAAAACCTATCTTAAACTTTGAGTTCGAGGTTAAGACTTTGGAAATATGTTAATATATGTAAATAAGACTTCCAATATTGTTTTCATGATTTTAGACAAAGTGGAAGTATTTTATCAAAAATCATATATTGGGTGGATGCCGGGATTTTTCCAAATCTGTCCACCGACACAAAAAGAGGGTAAAGCTCTAAAAATTACTACTTGGGATGAACTTTTCGAATTGGTTTTGTAAAATTTAATTCTTAAGGAATCCATAGCAATTTTATTCACTTTAAACAGAGTTGTAATGAATATTTGGCGAGCAAAACAAAATCTGCTAAAATTAACGTTGTATGGACAAAATTTATATTATAAAAACTATATTAACCATATCCTTGTTAACTTTTCCTATATCCTATATATATTTGGACATGTTATCAGTAGTATAACAAAATATTATAATCTTGGTTAATTCTGTGATTGTATATATGTATAATAATATTCTTGGTACGTCCTAACACAATAAGTATACAATACGTTTTGATAAATCCTAAGACAATACGTATATAATACGTCTTAGTTAATTCTAAGAAAATACGTATACAATATGTCGTGGGGGTAATTCTAAGATTATATATATATATATATATATATATATATATATATATATATATATATATATATATATATATATATATATATATATATATATATATATATATATATATATATATATATATATATATACCGATTATTGGACTGTTGGACTTTTCGGACTATTTTGGACTACTAACAATGGACTACTAACATAAAATGTTAGAAATTATTATATAAGTATTCTATGAACTTTCTTTATTTTATTCATATGTCGTATTATTATCTGAATCGTTATTATTGTTATAGGTTCGTGAATCCAAGGACGACGGTCATATTTTTAATAAGTTGAAAACTTATTATTAATATACTTTTACTACTGTGAGTATATAGTCCCATTTTTAAACTCTAAAAATATTTTGAGATGAGAATACATGCATTTTATGTTTTACGCCATGGACACAAGTACTTAAAATATATTCTACGTTGAGTTGTACCACATTGCATATATTCCCTAATAGCTTGGTAACTAATATTTACATGTTGTAAGAACATGTAAGCGCGAAGCCTATTGATAGATCTATCGGGTTTGACAACCCCAACCGGGCTAGTCGCTCTAGTATCGTAAACGGTTGCATAGTACTTCGTTTTTACTACACTTGGTACAGTGTAGGGAGATTTCATAATAAAGGGAATATGCCACATTAATGGTTAAGTATGGTTACCGAAGCGCTCAACAACTTATAGAGTACTTTTATATACTTGCGAGTGTACATATATTTATAACTATGAAATCTTGTGGCCTATATTTATATCGATGCTAAACCTATATATCTCACCAACCTTTGTGTTGACTGTTTAAGCATGTTTATTCTCAGGTCCTTAAGAAAGTCTTTCGCTGTTGCATTATCTGAGCAAGCTGTGCATGGAGTCTCACGTTTTTGTTTAAATGAAGTATTGCATTTAATAAAACCTTCGTCATGTATTATATTCAACTTTTATGTCACGTGTGTAGTATTTGGAAACCGATGTATTATGGGGATTATTTCTTAAATAATCGCCCACTTGTTTAAAACATGCATTATGTATAATAATGGTGTGCTTTTTATGAAACGAATGCAATAATTTCTAAAACGTATCATATAGAGGTCAAATACCTCGCTATGGGACCAATGAATAACGTACTACGTTTATAGTGATATGAACGTTTCGTTTTAGTTGGTATCAGAGCGGTTGTCTTAGCGAACCATGTCTTGCATTAGTGTGTCTAACGGATAGTTATTAAGATGCATTAGTGAGTCTGGACTTCGACCTAAATGCATGTCAAAAGTTTTGCTTATCATTTCTAGTCGGAAATCATCTGCTTATCATCCTTAGAAAATTACATGCTTATCATTCTTAGTCTAGACACATCTTACTGCATTGATTGCATAAATAGTGTATAGACAAAGTTCATATTTTAACGTATATGCTAATTCATATCTTAGCGTATCTGTTACTGTAAACTTTGCCTAACATATTCCGTAAATTCCTCCGTAATCTATGAAATCTTTTGCCCTCTATATATAGATATTCTATGTAATTAGGATACCATCCGATAGACGGAAATCATTTTATATCGAAAAATCCTTTATTCAATCGTACGAAATGGAATTCTCCACTAGTTCAAGTCCCTCGAATTCCGATATGGAATTTCACTCGAGTTTCGAAAGTAGTGTGACCGGAATGGATCAACCAATTAGCCATCATCTATTTTGGATGAATTGAGGATAGGTTCGTAGTCTACTTAATCATTGGAGACAAGAAGAAGGTGATCCCTTCCATCCACCACATTGCCCTCTTGGTGAAGAACATGAGGCACTCACTGGCGAACCCGTTCGTAACACCATTTTCTCTCTCCTTTTCAGGATATGCCACAACGAGTATAATATTACTAATATTATTGAGGCTATCCGACCTTTACTCCGTATCTTGCATGGTGAATTATTTAGTTAAAAAAAAAATTTTACTGTCATGAAAAGTAAAACTTCATTAGCAAGTGCATCCTACATCATTTCATTCTCTTTATAAAGCTTTTGACCTCTCTTTTTATTCAAGAAACTTTAAACATCTTCTTTCACAATACAAAACAAAACAAATTCTCATCATCTATACTCACATCAAACCACTACCAGCACCAGCAGCAGCATTACCAACAACATCACAAGCCTCAACATCGTAAGCCGCATTACGAGCATCAACATCATACGCACCGCAGGCACTAAGGGATACCAACAATATTGAGTGATGAAGTATTAATTCATTATTTCATTTACGTTGAAGAAATATTCCACGGCAATTATGTAATCTCTAAAGTTTTAGGGATTATTCATTTCTAGTACCAACCGTACACCAAATGAGATTAATATAATATTAACTCATTAAATCCATATTACATCTGAAGAAAATATACATACATATATTTTCATAAAGACTGTAATAAAAAAATTTTTGTACAAAATATTACTTGTAAAATTTTATTTTAACGGGTAGGTAATACCCGAGAAATACTTAAGTTCACATTAATATGTTACACTGTACATTTTCAATGATGTTTCAACAATCGTTAATTATACTTTCTCCTTTCATAGCAATATACATCATTTCACAAAATTCAAGACAATCATTTTTCATACCAATTCAAATACATATTCTGATTTTGACAGATCAAAATCCAAGTCAAGATTTAAGAAGCGCCATCAATCTTAAATTCATACATCCTTCAAAATCATACTTTAAATTCAAATTATACTAGAACATCACTTTCATTCACAGAACTCATAAAGATATTCGTATCATTCAAGATTCACGACGAATTCATTATACGGATATTGACGATGACAACCTGCGTCTAAACCCTTAAAAATTCTTGAAAACATCTCAACTAAGGAACAATCGAGAGAATGAACCAATCACACGATACATACGATGAATATATGCATATAGATATGCATTCGGAGGACACTTGAACCTAAGCAAAGGTTCAACACGTATCCGTGTCAGATCCTTTAGCATTATTATTACCCAAAATAACTTTACAATCCCTTTTCAAAATAGCGAATTTTATCACAGCTCCAAAAAGACAACTTCGACTTTTCATCCGGAGTAGCCTTATTATAACCTTGATATATACGTTGTCTTTTCGCCATCGTTACTGGGGAACCTTTTATATTCCACCACATTAGTAGTAAGCTTACCAGCAACTTTATTGCTCTTTGACTTAAATCTCTCTGAAAGATCACTATAAAACCTTGTCATGTACCCATCTACATCTTGTAACAATAATTGTCATACCAAACCCTAGGAAGCATCAATAATTATTCTTGAATCTCACATCATTTTTGCATATACATATAACGTTATTTCCTGGAATTATAATTCTGAAATCCGGAATAGCACTTCAGCCTATGAATCCGTACTATGAAGTTTTGAAAAAGCTGAATGAAGTAGCAGAAACTGTAGACAACCGTAACAGTCAAAAGTTGATGATAAAGAATATTGTGTTAGCAAAGCACAGAAAAAGAGAAGGTTTGGAACTGGAAAATGAATTGAGCAAACCCTGAAGGAGGCTGTGGACAAATCACAAGGACGAAGTCTATCTTCAAAGAATCCAAATGATTCGGTGTCTGCTAAAACCCTTAGCAAATACCTTGCTCCTTACTCTAAAACCCTTGCTTACAATATTCTTCATCATCCTCTTATCTTAAATATTCTAAGATATCATCGTATCTTCCATTATAAATATCTTTCATATTTCTGAAGATATTTTCATAACCATTCTTATCTGAAATCATTTATTCCTTCGCGTTATCTGTATCACATCATAAAGAAAACTGTTTTAGTTTCTAAATATCTGAAACCTCTGAGTGTAAAGTATGAATATTTTTGAAGTAAGGTTGGGAACTAAAGCATGAGTTAGTATAATATAATGACACTTGATCAACGTGATTATATTACAGTAAGTCATGCTGAGTTTCTAAATAGAACGTAATGATTCACAGACCATAACATCATCATGTGCCATGTTACATGACTCTTACATTCAATCTAATCTCTAAACATATCATGAACATATTCTATTGATAGTTCTATCTTTTCCTTTGGATTCTGGTAATTTCACAAGTCAAATTGTGCTATTACAATTTCTCTCTTAGAGCATTAGCTATGTTAATTCCGAATTTCATATCTATGAATTATAGACCATTATTCGCTTGACTTGAAGTCGGGAAAAGAAGACGGAAGCATGAAACTCCAAAATATAAGGAAAAATATAAGCACGAAGACAACGCATAAATTACAAACCGTGTATATCGATACGTATAGCAATATAAAGATACGGGAAAACTAAGAACACTATAAACCCAATAGCATAGTAGAAATTAACGGATTCCTCTGGTGGAAGATGAAAAAGAAGAATGACAGATGTGATAGTCAAGAATATATCAAGAATTAAAACTGGATGGAGCATATTGACGAATGTTTTGGAAGTACGAAGAAAGGAAGAAAGGAAGAAAGTATAAAAGATGGGAGATGTGGAAATAAGGAAACGTAGGAGGTTGATTTATAGTAAAATATCCGACAGAGAAATCGAGACAGATTATTGCATTAAATCGAAGAGGATCATAATTTCCTTAATCGCCGAAGAATCAAATCTTATGTAGATTACAAAGATTTTCTTTAATCCAAAGATCAGCTGTGATGACGTCAAAAGATAAGACGAATCCCTATTTTCTCATTTCACTCTTTTACGATAGCTTCACTCATACGTTTCGAGTAATAGAATTATTTTATCCATATTTATCAATCATGATAAAACCCTATGAATCAACTTATATTCATCATAATAACATTCTTATTGTTAGCCATGGCGACCTCGATCAAATTTCGAGACGAAATTTCTTTAACGGGTAGGTACTGTGACGACCCGAAAATTTCCGACCAAATTTAAACTTAATCTTTATATAATTCCGACTTGATAAGCAATAAATTTTAATAAATCTTGAACTTCCGAAAAGAGTTTTACACAAGCTTTTGATCACCCTTTTATTCCGACGATTCACGAACGTCATAACTTGATTTAATTGTTTAATTATTGTGTATATATATGGATTTAAATATATTTAACTTGAAAATATGATAATTAAATATCTCATTAAGTATATTAACAAAGTATTATATATATATTTTCATACTACTAATTTAAAGAGTTTTCAAACAATATATATGTTACTATTTAAACGACGTAATTAACTTATGTTAATATGTATTTACATATAATGTATTACGAGTGTAAATACATCCTTAAAAGTAGTGAATACACTTTATAATATTCCAATACATATAAAGGATAGCTATACTCATATTTCTGTTCAATTTTCTCAAAAATTCTACTCGCATTCATACGGTATTTTTACCCGTATTATACACATCTTCTAGAAGTATTTACTATTGGTATATACCAATAGAAATCTGCAATTATTTGTGTAATATGTCATCCATGATCTAATAAATTTAATATATCATGCATGACTTAATACAATTTAACTTATCTTAGATATTTTCACTAAAAGCCAAAATTATTAGTTTATAAATAAGGAACATTTTAACTCATTTTTACTCCACATTTTCTTAAACTAAAAACACACACTTGAATGCTCTCATATCATACTTTAATCTCAGCAACTTTCCTCTTCATAATCAAGGTAAAATACTTCTCAAAATCCTTGTTCAATTCCTTGTATAGTTGCTATCTTATTATACTTATAAAACTTGTAAAAACTAGAACTTGTTTTGGTGAAGACCAAGCTTGTTTGAAAAACTAATCTAATCTTTCTAACTTAACTCTAATAACACTTATTTATATGTATTATGATTTTATATTAAGTTAATATAAGAACTTATAACTTGTACATATGAAAAACACCTTGAAACTTAACATATATCCTTTAATCTCCAGTCGGTAAAAAGCGGGCTGTTGTGGGTTGAGAATTAAAAACCTATCTTAAACTTTGAGTTCGAGGTTAAGACTTTGTAAATATGTTAATATATGTAAATAAGACTTCCAGTATTGTTTTCATGATTTTATACAAAGTGGAAGTATTTTATCAAAAATCATATATTGGGTGGATGCCAGGATTTTTCCAAATCTGTCCACCGACACAAAAAGAGGGTAAAGCTCTAAAAATTACTACTTAGGATGAAATTTTCGAATTGGTTTTGTAAAATTTACTTCTTAAGAAATCCATAGCAATTTGATTCACTTTAAACGGAGTTGTAATGAATATTTGGCGAGCAAAACAAAATCTGCTAAAATTAACGTTGTATGGACGAAATTTATATTATAAAAACTATATTAACCATATCCATGTTAACTTTTCCTATATCCTATATATATTTGGACATGTTATCAGTAGTATAACAAAATATTATAATCTTGGTTAATTCTGTGATTGTATATATGTATAATAATATTCTTGGTACGTCCTAACACAATAAGTATACAATATGTTTTGATAAATCCTAAGACAATACGTACACAATACGTCTTAGTTAATTCTAAGACAATATGTATACAATACGTCTCTGGGTTGATGCAAAGAAAATACGTATACAATATGTCGTGGGGTAATTCTAAGATTATATATATATATATATATATATATATATATATATATATATATATATATATATATATATATATATATATATATATATATATATACCGATTATTGGACTGTTGGACTTTTCGGACTATTTTGGACTACTAACAATGGACTACTAACATAAAATGTTAAAAATTATTATATAAGTATTCTATGAACTTTCTTTATTTTATTCATATGTCGTATTATTATCTGAATCATTATTATTGTTATAGGTTCGTGAATCCAAGGACGACGGTCATATTTTTAATAAGTTGAAAACTTATTATTAATATATTTTTACTACTGTGAGTATATAGTCCCATTTTTAAACTCTAAAAATATTTTGGGATGAGAATACATGCATTTTATGTTTTACACCATGGACACAAGTACTTAAAATATATTCTACATTGAGTTGTACCACATTGCATATCTTCCCTAATAGCTTGTTAACTAATATTTACATGTTGTAAGAACATGTAAGCGCGAATCCTATTGATAGATCTATCGGGTTTGACAACCCCAACCGGGCTAGTCGCTCTAGTATCGTAAACGGTTGCATAGTACTTCATTTTTACTATACTTGGTACAGTGTAGGGAGATTTCATAATAAAGGGAATATGCCACATTAATGGTTAAGTATGGTTACCGAAGCGCTCAACAACTTATAGAATACTTTTATACACTTACGAGTGTACATATATTTATAACTATGAAATCTTGTGGTCTATATTTATATCGATGCTAAACCTATATATCTCACCAACCTTTGTGTTGACTGTTTAAGCATGTTTATTCTCAGGTCCTTAAGAAAGTCTTCCGCTGTTGCATTATCTGAGCAAGCTGTGCATGGAGTCTTATGTTTTTGTTTAAATGAAGTGTTGCATTCAATAAAACCTTCGTCATGTATTATATTCAACTTTTATGTCATGTGTGTAGTATTTGGAAACCGATGTATTATGGGGATTATTTCTTAAATAATCGCCCACTTGTTTAAAACATGCATTATGTATAATAATGGTGTGCTTTTTATGAAACGAATGCAATAATTTCTAAAACATAACATATAGAGGTCAAATACCTCGCTATGGGACCAATGAATAACGTACTGCATTTATAGTGATATGAACGAGTCATTTCAAAACAGAAGATAAATAAAAACGTACTGCAGCAAGAACCACCATACCGTGATGAGAAAGAAATAAATGAAGAAAAAATATAGTGGTGGTTTTACGGTTGTACCCACCTTACCAGATTTGTAAAAAAGGAAAGGCTCGAAAGACCTACTTGACAAGTTTCCTTATGGGTGAGTTCGTGGGTGGTTTAAGTCGAGTGTAGCGAAGGGGACCACCTCTCCATTACAAACCCATTTTTTGTTTTTTTTTTGTTTTTGGATTTCCTGTTTTGATCAAGAATACCCACCACTCCTAACGGTTACCCAATATTTTTATGGGTGTTGTTTGTATGTTCGAACACCAACATAAACCAATCAAACCTGCTGCTAGTCAATTACTAACAATCACCTTGATCAACCTTCAACTACCACCTCACCGACCACCACAACAATACGCCACTTTTCTTTAACCGTGAGCACCCAACCATCACCATCGGACCATCACATCCCAACCTATTTCTGTTTACTTGAAATAATCGAGAACTACCATCCATAACCACCCTCGTGTAATCACCACCCAACACCCACTTCCACCATCATTAACAACCGTACCTCTCTTTCATTCTCTCTCTCTTCCTCTTATATTTTCGGATTATGATAACTACAACAAACCCTCTACTGTACTACTGCCTTTGATGTGGTGGTTGACGGTTGCAGTGGAGACGATGTGTATACTACGGTGGTGATGGGTGATGGTGGAGGGTGGTGGTAGTAGTTATGTACGTGAGTGTATATATATATATATATATATATATATATATATATATATATATATATATATATATATATATATATATATATATATATATATATAGATGAAGATGATGGTTTTCATTAAGCATAAATTATATATGTATATATATATATTAGTTATATGGCAGTGATGGTGAGGAAAAGAAGACAAGAGAAACAGTAATGCTCAATCATAAATCAAAATATCACGGACATATATGATTATTACACTGCCGACAGTTTTATTGGGATAGTATCTCGTACTCCGTTGTTAATCAGTGGCGGATAAAAGTGTTCAGAAAAATTCCATATTTTTAAATTAAATTCCTTTATTTATTTTGGTCATTATGGTATAAAATTTGGTAATTAACTATTAAATAAAAATTACATTAATTATTCACTCTCAACCTCAAGTAAAATATAGTTAGTGTTAAAACTTATCAGATAACTTCTAAATATATTATTAATAAGTCTAAAATTTATAAAACTCATTTTCGAATCACCGTTTATTTTAAAATTACATAAGTTTAAATTTAACTTGCTTAATATCAATCGAAACATCAAACGAGTATTACAATCATTTAATATTTATTTTTGATATACTTTATTTATATATAGAGATATATTTTAAATAATAATTATTATAATAACCTATTTTTATTTTTATTAATCTTTAATAACAACAACATATAATACTTCAAATTATATTTCGAATTATTATTTATATATAATACGCACATATCTATTTACAATTAATTATTCGTGAATCGTCGAGATCAGTCGAAGGTCAATTGAATATATGAACATCGTTCCAAAATTTTCTAGACTCAACATTACATAATTTGCTTATCGTATGTAAATCATATAAAGATCAAGCTTAAATTTGGTCGGAAATTTTTGGGTCGTCACATAAATGAAGTAAAGTGTCCAAGGAGTGATGTTCAAAAGTGATTCAAACAGCTATACAACAAATATATTTTTTGTACTGAAACACGTGCGGTCAACCCGCGGTCAACCGTAGGCAAAGCCGCAGACAGGGCTGACTTTTTATCTCTCTATATAAATAGCAAGACTTAGAGAACTTTGAAGACTTGGACCTCTTGCATGCTACAACTCAAATTCATCAGAGAATCACAAGAACATAACATTCATACATATGTTTGTGATTGATAATGCGAAAAACGAACATATATTTCATAGCATTATTCCTCAAGAAAGACAAGCTTTTAGTTGCAATTGTTCTATTTAAAAGTGATATTCGTTTAAATAATAAAAGGTGAAGACAAAAGACAGATTCGACGAATTGAAGACGCAAACGATCAAAAAGCTCAAAAGTAAAAAAGACAATCAAAGAGGTTCCAATTATTGATAAGAAACGTCTCAAAATTACAAGAGTACAAGATTCAAAACGCAAAGTACAAGATATTAAATTGTACGCAAGGACGTTCGAAAATCCGGAACCGGGACCAGAGTCAACTCTCAACGCTCGACGCAACGGACTAAAAATTACAAGTCAACTACGCATATGAATATAATATAATATATAATTAATTCTTAAAATTAATATATATATTATATTATATTTATAAAACGTCGGCACAAGGAAACAAGCAACATGTGAGCTCTCCCAGCTGGCCATGCGATCGCATGGCCAGGAAGAAGAAAGTCCATGCGATCGCATGGCATGAAAAGTCAGGCCACATCTCCTATAAATTCGCAGTTTGGTGAACGCAAAAATATATATATCCATCCTCTCTATATCTATACGTAAATATTTATATTTATATTTTAATTTTAATTTTAATCCTAATAATAAGGGTATGTTAGCAAATGTTGTAAGGGTGTAAGTCGAAATTCTGTCCGTGTAACGCTACGCTATTTTTAATCATTGTAAGTTATGTTCAACCTTTTTAATTTAATGTCTCGTAGCTAAGTTATTATTATGCTTATTTAATCCGAAGTAATCATGATGTTGGGCTAATTACTAAAATTGGGTAATTGGGCTTTGTACCATAATTGGGGTTTGGACAAAGGAACGACACTTGTGGAAATTAGACTATGGGCTATTAATGGGCTTTATATTTGTTTAACTAAATGATAGTTTGTTAATGTTAATATAAAGATTTACAATTGGGCGTCCCTATAAATTACCATATACACTCAATCGGACACGATGGGCGGGTATTTATATGTACGAATAATCGTTCATTTAACCGGACACGGGAATGGATTAATAGCCACTAGAATAATTAAAACAGGGGTGAAATTATGTACAAGGACACTTGGTATAATTGATAAAAAAATATTAAAACCTTGGGTTACACTCAGTCGACATCCTGGTGTAATTATTAAACAAAGTATTAAAATCTTGTTACAGTTTAAGTCCCCAATTAGTTGGAATATTTAACTTCGGGTATAAGGATAATTTGACGAGGACACTCGCACTTTATATTTATGACTGATGGACTGTTATGGACAAAAACCAGACGGTCATATTAAATAATCCAGGACAAAGGACAATTAACCCATGGGCATAAAACTAAAATCAACACGTCAAACATCATGATTACGGAAGTTTAAATAAGAATAATTCTTTTATTTCATATTTAATTTCCTTTATTTTATATTTAATTGCACTTCTAATTATCGCATTTTTATTGTTATTGTATTTAATTGCACTTTTAATTATCGTACTTTTTAATTATCGCAAGTTTATTTTATCGCATTTTTATTAATCGCAATTTCATTATCGTTATTTACTTTACGCTTTAAATTAAGTCTTGTATTTATTTATTATTTTACATTTGGTTTTAACTGCGACTAAAGTTTTAAAATCGACAAACCGGTCATTAAACGGTAAAAACCCCCCTTTATAATAATAATATTACTTATATATATATTTGTATTTTTATAAAAGTAAACTAATATAGCGTTAAGCTTTGTTTAAAGATTTTCCCTGTGGAACGAACCAGACTTACTAAAAACTACACTACTGTACGATTAGGTACACTGCCTATAAGTGTTGTAGCAAGGTTTAAGTATATCCATTCTATAAATAAATAAATATCTTGTGTATAATTGTATCGTATTTAATAGTATTTTCTTGTAAAATTTAATAGTATTTCGTACACCCCGCTGCACACATCAAGTATTTTTGGCGCCGCTGCCGGGGAACAATCTAGCTTAAAAGCCGGAAGCAACGCTAATATAAAAAAAAAGATTTTTAGTTTACCTTAATATTAAAATTTGTTTTTATAAAAATACGTTTTAAATATTCGAAAATATAAAAAGAAAAACAAAAATATAAGTATTTTTAAGATTTTGTTAAATATTTAAGTTTTATAAAGTTTCTTTATTTTTATATAAGTTTTATTTAAGTATTTTGTTTTTATTTTAAAATATAAAAAAAAAGTCAAATTTAAAACTGTACCAGAGTTGAATTTTGGAACCCCCCAACTCGCGGAGAGACTCTGACACCGACAGAAACCCTAATCTGCATTTAATTACGGAGTAATTATTAATTATTATTATTATTAACCCTAATTAATTATTATTATTATTATAATTAGTTTTATTTTAAAGTTTCTTTTTATTTAATTTGTTTTATTTAGTTAAATTAGTTTAAATAAAATATAAAATTAATAGTTTTAATAAATAAATAATATAAAAATAATATTTTTATAAAAATTGTAATTTTTACAACTTTTTGTATATTTTTATATTTTGTCCCTTTTTAATCGTTTTAGCGTAATATTTGTATTTTTAGCTCATATTTAGTTTTAAACTTAGTTTTTGCCATATTTATTTTTACTTCTAGATTTTTAGGCTTTCCCATAGAATTCCTTAAGTGCTTTTTCTTTAGACTAAGATTTAGGTGCTTTAGAATTTTGCGACGCCTTTTTAAGTTTTAGTTTCTTTTTAAGTTATTTCCATTTGGGATTTAGTTTTTCCTGTAAGCTTTAATATTTTTAGACGACGTTTACCTATGTATCAATTATCATTCCAATTAGTAATCTCAATTTGCGATTATAATTTTAAGTTAGTTGTAGTAATAAGGTTAGGTTAGTCAAGTGTTTTTAAGTTTTATAAGTTTCTTTTATTTTTCCGTCACCTTTTATTTTTCAACCATTTTTCTTTTTCGACCTTTTTCGACGAACTCTTTTTCTTTCTTATTTCTCGCCATTCTAGTTTTTAGGACATATATTTTTAATCTACTTTTTATCTAAATTTCTTAAAATTACGAAAATTTATTTTAAGTGGTTAAATTGATAGACATCAAAATTTTCTGGTTCGTAGTAATAGTTGGATTTGTACGTGGACCGGGTTATTAGAGCCAAACAGTCCTCAATTATATTGAGACCAAACAAATCCTGCCCCTCTGCTGCATCTTTTGGCTATTCGAAACGTGGGCAAAATCAGAAAAGTCTATTGATTGAATAACTTATTATAATTTTTCTTTCCTTTTAAAAACTAATAGGATATTCAGTGAATGCACCGAGCAAGACATTTACCACCTTTTGTAAGTTCACCACCTGTAACTAGATCAAGACATTTAGCAAATATTACTGCCATTGATTTTTCTTTAGAATCGTCATCCAGTCGACCAAGTACTCCAGTTCAAATTTCCGATAATCCATTTTTTGAACCCGACCTCACAATTGAGAATCCGGAGAATATTCAAGGACGATTCGTAGATCCTGAACCACTAAACTTTCCTCCGGAACCACCAATCATTCAAACAGAGATTGTTGAGGAACGAACCATTAAATCAGAATCCTCTAGTGATTCCGATTCAACAAATTCAATTATGGAGAATCTGGAACCTTTAAGTATGGAAGACCGAATGAGAGCTAAACGCACTGGCCAAGGTCACGCAATTACTCATCCAGACATTAATGCGCCAGATTATGAAATCAAAGGACAAATTCTACACATGGTGACTAATCAATGCCAATTTAGTGGTGTGCCGAAGGAAGATCCAAATGAACATCTACGTACCTTTAATAGGATCTGCACACTATTTAAAATCCGAGAAGTGGAGGATGAACAGATATATCTCATGTTATTTCCCTGGACTTTAAAGGGAGAAGCCAAAGATTGGTTGGAATCGTTACCTGAAGGGGCGATTGATACATGGGACGTTTTAGTTGAAAAATTTCTTAAACAATTCTTTCTGGCATCTAAAGCCGTAAGACTTCAAGCAGAAATTGTTACGTTTACACAGAAGCCAAATGAAACTCTATATGAGGCGTGGACTAGATTTGGAAAGTTGTTAAGAGGATGTCCGCAACATGGTTTAGACACCTGTCAAATAGTACAAATATTCTACCAAGGATGCGACATCACTACAAGGAAAGACATAGATATAGCAGCTGGTGGTTCTATTATGAAGAAAACCGAAACTGATGCTTACAAAATTATTGATAACACTGCTTCCCACTCACATGAGTGGCACCAAGAAAAAGATATCGTTAGATCATCTAAAGCAGCTAGAGCCGATTCTAGCTATGACTTAGATTCCATTTCCGCAAAGATAGATGCTGTCGAGAGACGAATGGAAAAGATGACTAAAGATATTCACTCAATACGAATTAGTTGTGAGCAGTGTGGAAGACCACATTTGACAAAAGATTGTCTCAGTATTGAATTAACAATAGAACAAAGAGAGAATATTTCATACATAAACCAAAGGCCTAGAAATAATTATCAGAATAATTATCAACCGCCAAGACCGATTTACAATCAAAACCAGAATTATAACCGAAATATTCCATACAACAACCAATAAGGTCCTAGCAATCAACAAGTATCCAATAATACTTACAACCAGCAAAGACCAAATTTTCAAAACAAACCACCACAACAAACCGATGATAAAAAGCCGAATTTAGAAGATATGATGACGAAGCTAGTTGAAACTCAAATGCAGTTTTTCACATCTCAGAAACAAACTAATGAACAAAATGCTCAAGCATTTAGAAATCAACAAGCTTCTATTCAAAATCTGGAACAAGAAGTAAGTAACCTAGCAAGGTTAATAGGTGAAAGAAAACCGGGAAGTCTACCTAGTGATACAAATGCTAACCCCCGGAATGAAACAGCTAAAGCCATTACCACAAGAAGTGGTACAACACTTAAACCACCTGAAATACCTGTAACTTCTGATGAAGCTATTCCTACTCCACAAGAACCACAACCTGATCAAGATAAGGAAAAAGAACCGATAGTTGAAAAGGTTAATGAAGATAACACAATTAAGAATAAACCTTATGTTAAACCATACCAACCACCACTTCCTTACCCGAGTAAAAAGAAGAAAGAGAAACTTGAAGCCGAGCAATCCAAATTCTTGGATATGTTTAAACAGATAAATGTAAATCTTCCTTTCATTGATGTGATTTCAGGAATGCCTAGATATGCTAAATTCTTGAAAGATCTAATCTCAAATAGAAAGAAAATGGAAGAACTCTCGGCTGTTACCATGAATGCTAATTGTTCAGCAGTGCTGTTGAATAAGATACCAGAAAAATTATCTGATCCAGGAAGTTTCACAATTCCATGTTTTCTGGGTAGTCTTAGTTCAATAGAAGCATTGGCAGACTTAGGTGCTAGTATAAATCTAATGCCGTATTCACTATACACTAAACTAGACCTTGGAGAATTGAAACCAACCGGAATAAGCATACAACTAGCCGATAGATCAATAAAATATCCTAGAGGGATAATGGAGAACATGCTAGTTAAAGTTGGTACTTTAGTATTTCCAGTAGATTTTGTTGTTCTGGACATGGAAGAAGATTCTCAAGTACCTCTCATATTAGGAAGACCATTTTTAAACACGGCTAAAGCAATGATAGACGTGTTCGGCAAGAAATTGACCCTAAGTATAGAGGATGAGAGTGTTACCTTTTCAGTTGATAGAGCAATGCAACAACCGCAATCTGCAGATGATACATGTTATTATATTCAAACTATAGATGCACATGCAGAATTATTAGAAGAATTTCCAGAATTACAAGGAACAGGAGAATGTTCTTTAGGAGAAGGTAATGAACCAATTGATGAAGCTGAAATGTTAGCTACACTTATAGCTAATGGATATGAACCAACAACAGAAGAAATTCAAATGCTAAAAGAAGAAGACAGATATCGATACAAATCATCGATAGAAGAACCTCCGAAATTAGAGTTAAAGCCACTTCCAAACCATTTGGAATACGCTTATTTACATAGTGAATCTGAATTACCTGTAATAATATCGTCTTCTCTTACTGAAAATGAGAAATCACAACTCATTTCTGTGTTGAAAGCTCATAAACCATCCATTGCATGGAAGATTCATGATATTAAAGGAATAAGTCCTTCGTATTGCACACATAAAATCCTTATGGAAGAAGGTCATAAAACGTATGTGCAACGCCAACGAAGACTAAATCCTAATATGCAAGATGTAGTTAAGAAAGAGATTATTAAACTGCTAGATGCAGGTTTAATTTATCCAATTTCTGATAGTCCATGGGTAAGTCCAGTTCAATGCGTGCCTAAGAAGGGTGGCATGACTGTCATTACAAATGAAAAAAATGAGCTTATTCCTACTAGAACTGTAACAGGATGGCGTGTGTGTATTGATTATAGAAAATTAAATGACGCCACCAGAAAAGATCACTTTCCTTTACCTTTCATAGATCAAATGTTGGAAAGATTAGCCGGAAATAGTTACTATTGTTTTCTAGATGGATTTTCCGGATATTTTCAAATTCCAATAGCACCCGAAGATCAAGAGAAAACCATATTCACGTGCCCTTATGGTACTTTTGCTTACAAACGCATGCCATTTGGACTTTGTAACGCCCCTGCAACCTTTCAAAGGTGTATGATGGCGATTTTTCATGACATGATAGGAGAATGCATGGAAGTTTTCATGGATGACTTTTCAGTCTTCGGTGATACATTTGAAACATGTCTAGTTAATCTGGAACGAATGCTTATTAGATGCGAACAATCAAATCTAGTACTTAATTGGGAGAAATGCCATTTTATGGTTAAAGAAGGCATCGTTCTTGGTCATAAAATTTCAAAAGAAGGAATTGAAGTGGATAGAGCTAAAGTAGATGTAATTGCTAAACTTCCACATCCCACCAATGTTAGAGGAGTTAGGAGTTTTCTAGGGCATGCCGGTTTTTACCGACGTTTCATAAAAGATTTTTCTAAAATTGCCACTCATATGAATAAACTCCTAGAAAAAGATGCTCCATTCATCTTTTCAGATGAGTGTATCAAATCTTTTAATATTCTTAAAGATAAACTCACTAATGCGCCGATCATGATAACACCAAATTGGAATCTACCATTTGAACAAATGTGCGATGCAAGTGATTTTGCAATGGGAGCCGTTTTAGGACAAAGGATTGAAAAACGATTTCAACCTATATATTATGTTAGTAAGACGTTACAAGGAGCACAAACGAACTATACAACTACTGAAAAAGGACTCCTTGCTATTGTCTTTTCTTTTTACAAATTTCGATCATATCTCGTTCTAGCAAAAACGGTGGTCTATACCGACCATTCTGCTCTTAGATACCTATTTTCAAAACAAGATGCTAAACCAAGATTAATCCGTTGGATCTTACTCTTACAAGAGTTTGATATTGAAATCCGAGATAAAAAGGGAGCAGAAAATCTCGCCGCTGATCATCTTTCTCGTCTTGAAAATCCTAAGTTAGAAGTTCTAAATGAATCGGCCATACAAGACAACTTTCCTGATAAATATCTATTGAAGATAGATTATAAAGAAATTCCATGGTTTGCAGACTATGCAAACTACTTAGTTTGTGGATTCCTTGAAAAAGGATTATCATACCAAAAACGAAAGAAATTCTTCAGTGATATAAAACACTCTTTTTGGGAAGATCCACATCTGTTTAAAAGTTGTCCCGATGGAATAATACGCCAATGTGTATTTGGAGATGAAGCTAGTAAAATTTTAAACCATTGTCACACAGGACCAACAGGAGGGCATTATGGGCCTCAACTAACAGCAAGAAAAGTTTATGATGCTGGATTCTATTGGCCTACAATTTACAAAGACGCACACCTTCTTTGCAAATCCTGTGATGCTTGTCAAAGGGCCGGAAAAATAAGTCAACGTGATGAAATGCCACAAAATGTCATCCAAGTATGTGAAGTATTTGACATTTGGGGTATTGACTTTATGGGTCAATTTCTAAAATTTCATAATAATCTATATATACTAGTAGCCATTGATTATGTATCTAAATGGGCGAAAGCACAAGCTCTCCCAACTAACGATGCACGAGTTGTAGTCAACTTTTTAAAACGTCTTTTTGCAAGGTTTGGAACACTGAAAGCTTTAATAAGTGATCGGGGTACTCATTTTTGTAATGATCAACTTGAGAAAGTTCTTAAAAGATATGGAGTAACTCATAAAATCTCCACCGCATATCATCCACAAACAAGTGGACAAGTTGAAAATACCAACCGAGCTTTAAAACGAATTCTAGAGAAAACCGTAGGATCAAATCCGAAGGAATGGTCCATTAAATTGGAGGATGCACTCTGGGCTTTTAGAACAGCCTACAAAACTCCAATTGGAACCACACCTTTTAGACTTGTTTATGGAAAAGCATGTCATCTTCCAGTAGAAATTGAACACAAAGCATTTTGGGCTTTGAAGACATGTAATCTTGATTTACATGAAGCCGGACGTCTACGATTAAGTCAACTAAACGAATTAGAAGAATTAAGACATGAAGCATACAAAAATTCGTTAATCTATAAAGAAAAAATGAAGAAATGGCATGATAAAAGAATCAGAAGTTCAAAAGAATTTAAGGAAGGAGACAGAGTTCTTCTTTTCAATTCACGATTCAAGCTATTTCCTGGAAAATTGAAATCAAGATGGTCTGGACCATTCATAGTTAAAAGAGGTTTTCCATACGGAACGGTAGAATTGATAAATTCAAATGGGATTGAATTTAAAGTTAATGGTCACAGAGTTAAACACTACATAGATAGTCCGATGGAAGTCGACAATGAAGTTAATCACAATTTCAACACCACAGCTAACTAAGTGTGGGGAGAATCAAGTCTTTAAAGGATAATATGTATTTATGTTAGAGTTAGATTGTCTGTTTTCGTGTAGTTCTCGAAAATGGAACCCGAATGGTCTTTCCCTAGCAGACCCTAAAGAACTAGTCTTCTCCCCCCATTCTGAATTTTTATTTTTTTTAGGTTTTTACAAAATGAAGACTGCCTGTGAACTAAACCATGGTCTAATGCTACACGCTTTGATCACTAAACGTAATAATGACACACTTCCGAGTGAAATAGTATCAGTAATCAGAGAAAGATTGGACGGAGTTAGAAAAGAATCCAGATGCGAAGATAATAAGTTACAATTTGGTAAAGGAAAATCAAAATCCGCAGCAAAAAGAAGAGCACGACACCTAGAAAGATGTCACAAATGCGGAAAATGGTCACATGGATGTAAATGTTCAAATAATCAAACCTATTCAAACACCGAATTTGTTACTTTATGCAGAGACGGACCGTTCATATGTTTAGAAGAAAAGACACTGAATGCTCGAGGTTACGCCTATGTAGCTATGGAAAACCAATTAAACCGACTATCTTATGAATGGGATAGATCATATAACTAAGAAATCTATTTCACAGGTATGTCTGTACAGTTTTTATTTTTTATTTTTTTTAACCTTTTGATAATAAACGCTAATTTGTTCGCTATAAAGTATTAAATTGGTATTGAATAAAATTAGGTTTGGCGACCGAAATTATTGATATCATTCAAAAATTTATTACATCACTGCGAAATTTAACGTTTATTCTTAAGGTATAAATATCTTTAATCAATCAACCCAAAATATTTCAAAAATTCGTCATGAGTTAAATTAGGTTTTGGAACCGAAATTACTTTACCGAAAAGAGGGGCGCATATTTTTGATAATATTTGATTGATTAAAGTGGGATAAAAAGCCAAAAAGATTTTTAATTTTATTTTTACCATGTTTTTAAAATTAATATATAAATCTTAAATTAATATTGAAAACTTTGTAAAAATAATATATTTAAAATTGTAAAAATTAATATAAGTTTGGTGTGAATTTATAATATGAATTTTTAAATTAAGTTTGGTGTGAATTTTTAATTTTTAAAATATGAATTTTTAATTTTATGCATTTCAAATTTTAAGTTTGGTGTGAATTTTTAATATTAATTTTGAATTTTATATTTAAGTTGTGTGAATTTAAAAACAAAATTTTACTTTATCTCATTAAGTTAAAAATACGATTTTTAAAATTCTTCGTAAGTTGAAGACTAGGTCTTTGAACCGAAATTGCTTTACCCAAGGGCGGGACGAGAACTTTTATTCTCACTATTTTTAATCTTATTGAAGTAAGGTATGCCAAAAAAATTAAAAAACCCAAAAATCTAAGCTTTTAAAACAATCGCTTGAAAAAGACAAATTTTAAAATTTTGTCGAAGGACGGACTAGGACATCGATCCGAAACGACCTCGTCCTAAGAAAAAGGGAAACAAAATTTTAAAATTAATCACTTAATTGTTTAATAAGTTAAAGTTAAAAAAAAAAAAGAGCTGAAAACACTGTACCCGGACCCCCATGCGATCGCATGGGATTTTCACTATACCTCCATGCGATCGCATGGAGGCAAAAATCAGACCTGATACAAGACAGTCGACTGGTCTGTCTTTCTCCACAAAAACACACACATACCCGAAAACACACTCAAATTCTCTCCAAATTTCACCAAAATTCACCGTAATTCGTTATTTTTCTTGCTCTAATCATGCCTAGATTCTCATTCTTCAGCAAACTGGTAAAAATTACACCCCTAAACTCTATAAATTCCTAGTTTTTGTGATAATTACCAATTTTTAACCTAATGCAATTTTGTTAATTTCTAGTGTAATTAGTGTTAAATTGTTAGTATTTTATGCATGTATAACCTAGATTGATGCTATTTAACATGATTTGAAGCCAAAAACTTCAAAATTTTTAGAAATCTAGGGTTTGTGTTCTTGAGCAATTTGGGGCTTTTTGATATAAACAGGTTATGGTCGATTTTTGTCATGAATTATTGCTAAATTGAGTAGTGTAACATGTTTAGATAGTTAAATGATCCAAACAATGATCCTAAACATGATTTTTGGAGATTAAAGTGGACTTTTTAAGTCCAAAATTCATGAACTTGATTAATTTGATGTAATTGCCATTTGAGACTTGTTTAATTATTAGTAATGAATATTTTGACATGTTATTTGAGTTAAAAGCTTATGAACTTTGTATACATTTTCATATGTGCTTATTTGAAAAATGTAGAATTGAGAAAAATTGTGAAAATGTGTATAAGTTTAATTTTGATTTAACATGTTATAGTGATTATTTTAAGTTGTTATTTTGCTAACACTAATGCATATTTGGATGCACAAATTTTGTGTTTAATGTGTTTTGCAGAAAGCAGATACTGGAGATTCAGGAGCATCATCATCTAGACGACCAGCACCAGCACCAGAACCAGAACCAGAAATGCAACACGAACAAGAACCACAACAGGAACAACAACAGCCTGATCAGCACATACCTTATTATGATCCGGTACAGTTTGTTGATGAATTCATAGTATTCCCAATGAGGCCGCCAGTAGAATTCCCAACGATTCCTGAGCACACTCTGCATCCTAATCTGAGATTTGATAGGAGATGGAGAGATTACGAGACATATCAAAGGAACAAATTCAAATTGGTAACAAAAAATGTAGAGGTGCCAAGGGTAATCGATTGGGCCCCTTTAGAAACGGTCCATCTAGCTGACCGTGTTAGACAACTTTTAGTTCAAAGGTATGGCAGTTCTTCTTTTACAGATTGGGAACGTCTTTTCACCATTCGTAGACCTGTATATAAGGAATGGTGTGTTGAGTTGATGATTACTGTATCACTTGATGCAAATATAGTTAGAATAGATGATAGAAGATTTCTTAGGTTTATCCTTGGCGGTAGGATGTACAGAATGTCCATGTTGGACATGGCCAGGGCCTTACAGATATATACTCCTGGTGAGTTGCTATTACCCGATTGTACAAATTTGATTCATTATGGTGAAAGGGTAGATAGTAACTTTGACGCTGACGCCATTTGGAGGCGTATGTCACATTTTGATGTTTTTACACGAGCAGGAGGACACTCCTATACACATATTGACAGAGCCGAGCTTCGTATTATTCATAGATTTTTGGCTAACTCGATTACCCAGAGAGGTCATAATAAAGAAAAAATTACCTTACATGATTTATTCTACCTAAAGTGTATTCGGGATCCTAGAAGCTTTGTCAATATCCCTTACTGTGTTGCTTTTTATTTATCTAAAATGGTAGAGGGAATGCAGGACGGGAGTATAATAGGAGGAGGTATTTTTGTGACTCTCATTGGAGAGTATTTAGGTGTTGATAGGAACCAAGGGGGTCCATTACAGCTTTGTAGAGAACAGGTTGAGCCCTTAGGATTGAAAGTTTATGTGGGTGCTAAGGTATTGAAAAGTAGACGTAACCAGGCAGTGCCCTATGAGGGATCTCATCCTCAGGTAGAGAGAGGCTCAGACGAGGAAATGGAGGAGGCCGAAGACATTAGGGATGTCTTTCAAGATGCTATTCTTGACGTCCACGTTCATATAGATGAGGAAGCAATGACGAACGCGTCCAGACATAGTATGTATGAGCTGTGGAACTCCGAGCGAGTATACGAGGATTATAGGCGACGCCAACACGATAGCTGGTTAGTTCATCAGCACCAAATCATGAGCCAGCTATCATATCAGGTACCAAATAACTATGTACCTACTCGACCTGCTCATTTTCCGCCACATAGCCCCGATATCCGACCACCCTTTAACCGGTATGACTATAACCAAGCCTATCAAAACACCTATAACCAACAATGGAACCCGCCTGACGAGATGAACTGGAACCCATATCCAGACTAATTTAGTTCCATTTGGTTATTTTTATGATTTTTATGTTTTTATCTTTTGACTTTTTCATGTTTAAACTTATGTTATTGGATATATTTGTGTAATTTTTATTATTTTTATTATTATTGTGTACTAATATTTCATATTTAGAATTTAAAAGTGGGATATTGAGTCCCATTTCAAATTTCCATGCATGATTATATTTGTATGTATGTATATTGTCGATTGTACAAAACAGGGTAAAACAGCGCATTTTCAAAGACTGGCATTAAGTTCATCAAAAGCTACTAATTTTGACGACAAGATGCAAAATATATGTGAAATAACAACAAGACATAATGAACAAATGATGTGCACCATTTATCATTCAGGAAACAAACGCCAATATATTTGAAAACTTTGGTAAAAATTTAATCATTTTCACACAAATCACCCTCAATAATTTAAATTGTTACTGATTTCTTGCAAATGAGGGCATTGCAAGATCTTAAGTGTGGGAAGGGGTTAAATTCTTTCGGATTTTTTAAATTTTTATCATAAACACTTGGTTACCATTAAAAATACTAGTAAAGCAGTAGTTGTATTAGAATCTAGTGCTCTCTGATAGTAAAGAACAGCCCTAGTCTTATATACTGACTACCCAATTCTAGTAAAAAATTTTCAAAATTTTCAATTAAATGAACTCAAAATCATGTTTATACAATTTTATGAACGATAAAACTAGGTTTTAACACCGAAATTATTGTTACCTCAGAAAGGACATAAATTGAGAAACAAACCAAAATGTTAAAATTCATTTAAAATGGAATAGAGGACAATAAAAAGGAAAATAAAAGCCAAGTGTGAGAAAAATTACCAAGTTATCTTAAACATATGTCACATATTTCTGTAACAAATAACTGAAAATACTTTTGCTTTGGACTAAACTAAACTATTTTACCCGATGAAAGAAAAGAAGAGATGGATCTACACGATGAATCAATTCCATCATTAAAAGGAAGTAAAGTCTTCCGAAAAAGACACGCGCTTCTTGATTTAGGTCAAGAAGTTGTCGTCCAGACCAGCTGTAGGTTGACGAAAAATCTAAAAAAGTCATCACTAAAATCAGCAGGAAATCCACGGACCTCAGCATTAAACAGGGTCGCCAAGTGGTCAGATTTATCCTAACTATGAGAAGGATTTATCTCGTACAATGGGGGGGCACCATGCAAATTAGCTGGATAAGACTAATGAATCAGATCCCCAGAAAGGATAATCTCCTTAAAGATTAAAAATCAGCTTTTAAGCCTGATATTACTCAATCCTAGAGATTGACCTTAAAGATTGAGAATTCAAACTCATGGAATTCAATGATATCTAAACTCGAGCTTGAACGAGAAAATATTTTGATAAAATTACAAACCGATTTGTTTTCTAAAAACCCATTTTCAATGCGTTCATTATCATTGAACGTAAAATCCTAGGAATTCACCTGGAATTCATTAGGTCACCTGAACCAAATCGGGTGTCAACCGTAAGAACGGTGCTTGCATAGTGGTCAAAGACAGGACCTTGTGCCAAACCTACAAATTATAAGGGTGAGCTTTTCTATTGCTCCTACAAAGGATAGTAATTGCGTCTGACACATTATAGACCATAATTAAAAGCATGTCAGGGGACATTGCCTTAACAGTTGCTTGTTTAACGCTTTCCTTTACAACCGGACGGTAGTTTACCGAAAGGTAATATACGGGACAAGTAAACTGGACGTGTTGCTTTCCTAATACAAGGTTAGCAAGTGGGTGACACAAAACCGCAAGTTTTGAGCTAAAATTTTCAAATCTGAAACCCACCAAGCCCACAAAAATATTTCGCAAACACCGGTGAAGGGTTATTCCGGAAAACTTATCTAGGGTAAAAACTAGATTTAATTTTCAAAAGATCAAATGTTTTCATAAAGATCCAATTTCCTTAATGGATCTAAATTTTTATAGTCATGTGGGACTGTAAACGATATCGTTACTACCATTGTTTATACCGCCGTATAGAAATCACTGATGTACAAAGTGTGAAGAATAAAGAAGTGATTCTAGTATTTCAAGACGATATTGCTTGAGGACAAGCAACGCTCAAGTGTGGGAATATTTGATAATGCTAAAAACGAACATATATTTCATAGCATTATTCCTTAAGAAAGACAAGCTTTTAGTTGCAATTGTTCTATTTAAAAGTGATATTCGTTTAAATAATAAAAGGTGAAGATAGAAGACAGATTCGATGAATTGAAGACGCAAACGACCAAAAAGCTCAAAATTAAAAAAGACAATCAAAGAGGTTCCAATTATTGATAAGAAACGTCTCAAAATTACAAGAGTACAAGATTCAAAACGAAAAGTACAAGATATTAAATTGTACGCAAGGACGTTCAAAAATCCGGAACCTGGACCAGAGTCAACTCTCAACGCTCGACGCAACGGACTAAAATTACAAGTCAACTATGCATATGAATATAATATAATATATAATTAATTCTTAAAATTAATATATATATTATATTATATTTATAAAACGTCGGCACAAGGAAACAAGCAACATGTGAGCTCTCCCAGCTGGCCATGCGATCGCATGGCCAGGAAGAAGAAAGTCCATGCGATCGCATGGCATGAAAAGTCAGGCCACATCTCCTATAAATTCGCAGTTTGGTGAACGCAAAAATATATATATCCATCCTCTCTATATCTATACGTAAATATTTATATTTATATTTTAATTTTAATTTTAATTTTAATTTTAATTTTAATCCTAATAATAAGGGTATGTTAGCAAATGTTGTAAGGGTGTAAGTTGAAATTCTGTCCGTGTAACGCTACGCTATTTTTAATCATTGTAAGTTATGTTCAACCTTTTTAATTTAATGTCTCGTAGCTAAGTTATTATTATGCTTATTTAATCCGAAGTAATCATGATGTTGGGCTAATTACTAAAATTGGGTAATTGGGCTTTGTACCATAATTGGGGTTTGGACAAAGGAACGACACTTGTGGAAATTAGACTATGGGCTATTAATGGGCTTTATATTTGTTTAACTAAATGATAGTTTGTTAATGTTAATATAAAGATTTACAATTGGGCGTCCCTATAAATTACCATATACACTCGATCGGACACGATGGGCGGGGTATTTATATGTACGAATAATCGTTCATTTAACCGGACACGGGAATGGATTAATAGCCACTAGAATAATTAAAACAGGGGTGAAATTATGTACAAGGACACTTGGTATAATTGATAACAAAATATTAAAACCTTGGGTTACACTCAGTCGACATCCTGGTGTAATTATTAAACAAAGTATTAAAATCTTGTTACAGTTTAAGTCCCCAATTAGTTGGAATATTTAACTTCGGGTATAAGGATAATTTGACGAGGACACTCGCACTTTATATTTATGACTGATGGACTGTTATGGACAAAAACCAGACGGACATATTAAATAATCCAGGACAAAGGACAATTAACCCATGGGCATAAAACTAAAATCAACACGTCAAACATCATGATTACGGAAGTTTAAATAAGCATAATTCTTTTATTTCATATTTAATTTCCTTTATTTTATATTTAATTGCACTTCTAATTATCGCATTTTTATTGTTATTGTATTTAATTGCACTTTTAATTATCGTACTTTTTAATTATCGCAAGTGTATTTTATCGCATTTTTATTAAGCGCAATTTCATTATCGTTATTTACTTTACGCTTTAAATTAAGTCTTGTATTTATTTATTATTTTACATTTGGTTTTAACTGCGACTAAAGTTTTAAAATCGACAAACCGGTCATTAAACGGTAAAAACCCCCCTTTATAATAATAATATTACTTATATATATATTTGTATTTTTATAAAAGTAAACTAATATAGCGTTAAGCTTTGTTTAAAGATTTTCCCTGTGGAACGAACCGGACTTACTAAAAACTACACTACTGTACGATTAGGTACACTGCCTATAAGTGTTGTAGCAAGGTTTAAGTATATCCATTCTATAAATAAATAAATATCTTGTGTAAAATTGTATCGTATTTAATAGTATTTTCTTGTAAAATTTAATAGTATTTCGTACACCCCGTTGCACACATCAGTGATTAGCAAGAGAAGTTTTATAATCTCATAGATTATAAAAGGGGTGTTTGTAAACTTACTTTCAAATTCTAATCCTTTATAAGTTTGCATAGTGTTGTAATAATCTTTAGAATTGTCTTAGGATTGTCATTACTCTAAAGGGTAAGTCTTTCTACTTTGTAATTAGAAGCATATGCTAGCTTAGCTATCATCTTCCTTAAAGGGAATTAGGGAGTTGATTAATCTCATTGGAGATTAATACTTGTCCAAGTTAAAGACAAGTTGATCTAAGTTGGAGTTAATATTTCAAAAGGATAGAAGGATTAGGTTTGTTGTCTAAGGAGAAGTACAAGGCTTGTAAATCGGATCTCCACCAGATTTGGAGAAAGATGTTTAGTGAAGCAAGAAATCTAGATTAGTGAATCGGGGAGTGGATTAAGGTGGATTATTTAACATCCACCTGAACCACTATAAATCCTTGTGTTTATGCTTTTACTTTACATTCCGCACTATTAAAAATATAAACACACCACACATTGGTTTGAGTTGATTAAGGTGATCAAGCATTATTCAAATCTTATTGATCATCGAATAAGTTTTAAAGATCATATTATGTAACTATTCACCCCCTCTAGCTACTTGTAAGCTGGTTTTTCAAATAGTTGAATACCTCTACGCACTTATCGTCATATTCTAATGTCGTCTCTTTACAGAGTGGATTTGTTATAAGACAGGAGACTTTACAAAAGTCTTTCATGAAACGTCGATAGAATATGGCGTGGCCTAGGAAACTTCTTATTCCTTTTATGTTTATAGGCGGTGATAGTTTAGCGATGATATCAACTTTTTCTTTGTCCACTTATATTCTGGACTTTGAGATCTTATGTGCCAGAACTATTTCTTCTTTAACCATAAAATGAAACTTTTCCCAGTTCAATACTAAGTTAGTTTCTTTACATCGGGAAAGCATTTTATCTAGGTTAGAAAGACAGGAGTGGAATGAATCTTCGAAGATGGAGAAATTATCCGTAAATACTTCCATACAACATTCAACCATGTCATGAAATATTTCTACCATGTAACGTTGGAAAGTTTGTGTAGCATTGCATAGACCGAAAGGCATTCCTCTATACGCAAATGTACCATATGGACATGTGAACGTCGTCTTCTCTTGATCCATTGGATCTAATGGAATTTGAAAATATCCAGAAAAGCCATCGAGAAAATAGTAGAATTCATTTCCTGATAATCTTTCTAGCATTTGACCAATGAATGGTAAAGGAAAGTTATACTTTCGGGTTGCCTGTTTAACTTCCTATAATCGATGCAAACCCTCTAACCAGTTACAGTCCACTTTAGTATAAGTTCATTGTTTTTGTTGTCTATTACAGTCATTCCACCCTTTTTGGGAACTACATGAATATGGCTTACCCAAGGTGAGTCAGATATTGGGTAAATTAGCCCAACATCAAGAAGTTTTATGACCTCCTTTTTTACTACCTCCTAAATTTTTAGGTTAACCCTCCTCTGTCTTTGTCTAGCTGTTTTAAAGTCATATTTTATGAGTATTTTGTGCATACAGTAGTCTGGACTTATCCCTTGTATACCAGAGATCTTCCAAGCTATCGCCTTTTTATGTGACTTTAAGACATTGACTAGTCATTTCTTCTCTTCCAGCTGCAGTCCTTTAGAAATGATGGCGGGTAATTTTGAGTCTTTTCTAGAAAAGCATATTCGAGGTAACATGATAATTCTTTGAGTTCTAGATCGAGGGCTCTTCTATAGATGTTTTCATTTTGGATATCTCTGCTCGCTCTAGCTTATTATATTCCTTTTGATATTCTTCAGTTGTTTAAGCACATGCTATTAACTGAGGGTTAGAAAAAGTCTACTCGTAGTCGTTTAGAGAAGGAGAAACATCATTGAGAATGTTCTTGGAAGGTTGAGTAAGTCTTTCTGCAGAAGGATGATAGGTTTTGCGAGATTTTGAATAAGGTTCAGCAATCATTAAGACGACGTCTTTCATGAACGGGAATTTTGATTAATTTTTTTGAGTCATCAACTGCATAGGTGTGCCAAAAATAAGAGGTAGGGAAACTATCTTGCTTTTCAGCGGTTGAATTAACTCTTTGATTTGTAGTAAGGAAATGGTGTTGATTGTAATTATTCCTCATTTTAAGGGTGTAGAGCCTAGGTTGTGGATCATTAGTATTTCTACCAGATGTTCGTCCACCATTTCCTGTATGGAGTCTACTAATCCTAGATCTTCATCATTTAGATGTTTCATGATTTATTGATATTGAATGTGTTTTCATCCAAACTAACCCTTAGCTTCATAGAACCATCATCTATATCTATGATAGCTCTTGCGGCATTAAGGAAAGGTCTTCCTTAGATAAGAGGTATGTCTTTGTCTTCATCAATTTCCATGACAACAAAGTCAACTAGAAAGACGAATTGTCGACTTGGACCATTATATCCTCAACTATTCCTTTTGGAAGTTTGACAGATCTTTCAGCTAGCTGAATAGTCAAGAGGGTAGGTCTCGGTTTTCCTAACCCAAATTTTTGAATAAAGATAAAGGCATGTGATATCGGCCAAAAAGTTACATTTTTACCCCCGATATTAAGTCCCAAATCAATAAAGATATAAAATTTATTGCCAATTTAAGTGTTTATTCACTTTATTTTGTAGATTAAGGGATTACGAAGACAATGCAAGATGAACCGAAGAAATCAGACTTAAAACGAAGAATGTAGAGCGAAAACGGTGGAGACCAAGTTACGACCTCGAAAATCAGACTTTACGATCCAGGAAACAAAGCTGACCAGCTGGTCTATGACCATGGCACAAGGCCATGACCCACAGCCTGCCAGCCAGCCCCATGGCCTGCCAAGATCAGTGTCCACGGCCTGGGAAAATAGGCCACGGCCATGGCCCATGGCTCATTCCCACAGCCTGCCACCTCCAAGCCCACGACTTACTAGGCTGATTTTGGGCTCATTTAAGGAGATTTTTCTCCTCATTTCATACACACACTTCACACTTCAATTTTCACTCTCTCTCTCTCTCTCACTACAATTAGTCATACTTTCGAGGCTTTCTTCTCTGAGCGGGAAATTTAGTACCCGGAGGTGAAAGTCGAAGATTGTATTAGGAGCGGTGAAGTTGTTAGTTTTGTATTTTTGGAACTCAGTTAATCTACTAGTACTTCTATCATTTATCTTTATATAATGTCTTTCATTATTATGATTTGTGATATTCTTATCATGATTAGCGAGTAGTTATCTTTAGTGTATGTTATGACGTAATCTGTTACGCTGCTGAAACTATATTGTGGATTGTGTATGTGTTGAAATGTTTTCAGATTATGTTTTAAACTCAATCTTTTTTCCAACAAATAGAACGTAGTTACTGGCTCTGTTATTGAGAAGTCGCAAACCCCGATTCAGAGTACACTATCTGGTCACCCCTTGGTAAGAGAACTCTGTTGGATACAAAGCAAGCTTGACTGGGGCACAATGGTTGTAGTATGTCAACTTGAGCTTTGGATTCTGGAAGAGATCCCTTTCTTAGTGGAACCTCTGATTAGACTAGGAGTACATTGTCGGTCTCGAATCATGCTGGTGTAGTCACTAAGCATATAAACTTAGTACGTGCATACTGAAGCACAATGGTTGTTGTAAGCTGCACCGCTACTACGTAAGGCCATGGAAATAGTTAAGTGTTAACTAGTACACTACACCATAATGCGTTCTTAATCATCGCACCCCGCTTAAGGGATCCTTTGGTAATTAAGGAAATGTTTGTTAAAAGCCATAAAGGATTCAATCGTTAGGATAATCGAACGTGTTCATGGGAGTTACCTAGTAAAATGGCCATGGTTTTCTTTATGGCTGAACTCTTTTTAGGGCCTAACCACTTTGTATTAACCAATCATTAACGAAAGTATCGAAACACATCATGTATCTCGAATTAGGAATACCTTGTCTTTTGTTATACATAAGAAAGTGTAGACCTTATGGAATGTAATGCCGCCTTTTCTAAGTGCTCTTATTGATGAGCCACCCATGCCTACATGTGCTCATGTTTAATGGACATCGGGGGTTGAGGGCATTGATGTCTATTCAGAAACACCAAACCTAGCATCATTACCTAGTGACATATCACCAACGAAATTGGGACGTCTAGGTGCAGCATATAAAATACAAAGACATCACCTATTCATGAGCCAGCATTTCACAATCTCATCCAAGTAACTGATGAAATCATAACACGCACTTATCTTAACCTTATCTGTATTACAAATTTTATCGCATTTACTTTCCTTTAACTATCTATTTGCCTTACAACTTTAGAAAAACCCAAAACTACTCCTCTATCTACTTAGTTATTAGGATAAATATTCTATAGATATAGTTCGATTATGTTGTCTTCTTAAATGAACGACCATAGGGCATCCTTCCCTTACTCACCCATAGGAAGGAGTAGTAGATTTAGGCCTCGCATATTATAAATTTAAAACCATATTCTCCTATTAATAACTGAAATAGACGGTCGGTGACCTGATAACACCGCCACAAAATAAACCTTCTATTTTTTCCATATCAGCATGATATTGATGCTTACTCCTAAGTCAGCTAGTGCATTATGGACTTGCACTTCTTGAAGTAAGTAAGGTATAATAAAATATCCAGTGTCTCCTAACTTAGGTGGGATGCCTTTTTTAGGATTAAGGAACATTCTTCTCCTAGAGGGAGAGTAATCAATTGCCCAAGTCTATCTTTATTTAAAGTGATTTCTTTTAAAAATGTACCAAACTTTAGCATTTCTAAAAGGGAATCTAGAATTTTGACATTTAAGTTTAACCCTTTAAACATGTCAAGATACCATGCAAAATCTGCTTCCAGTTTTTCCTTTTTAAGCCTTCCAGGGAAAGGGATTCGGGCATATGAATCCTTTTTGAAGGTCTTAGGTTTAGTAAGATCATGAGGATCTGAACTGATTGCGGAATAGCAGGTTCAGAAATGGTTGGTATATCTTTTTCTGAAAGCGGTTCAATCCTTGTTTCTTTCCCCCCTCTAGTTACTACCAACATCTCATCATAAGATTCATTGTTTTTAATTATTAGTTCATCTTTTATTGCATAAAACATACCATTTACTAAAAGTTGGAATTTTTCAATAATGGTTTTTTGAATCTTTAAGAAATTCTTCAACATATGTTTGAAAGTTAAATATTTTAGAATTATTTTCCTTTTCACAGTTTGATGAGTCAATATAATAATTGCAAGGAAAAGATTCAGGATTTCTAAGTGTTTCCCCATATTGAGTGAAAAACAGTTCAAAAGTAGCCGAGTGATTCTATGTGCTCGAGTAATCTTCAATAGGGAGATCATCCACTGTTTCAGATGGAGGGGATAATTCCTTGAATATTTATTTGAGTTAGTTTAGTTGGATGTTCATAGCTTCCAAGGAATGTTCCAGTTCCTCTCTAGGATCTTGTATTTCCTCTTCATCGTCATGCATGGTAATTTTCTCCAGTAGTTTCCAGGCTTCGTCAGGTTGTTGCTTCATGAATATTCCTCCAGATATAGCATTAAGGATAGTCTTATTAGGAGAGGAAGCACAGTTATAGAAGAAGCACATTAAGTCAAATTTAGAAGTAGTGTTTTGAATTTGTTCCAAGCAGTAAACAAGGTATCATTTTCTTCTTGAAGAAAATTTATGATATTGTTCCTGAGTGTAACAACCCGACTTTTTCCGTTTACTATCGTTACTTATCCATTAAGTATTTAACGGTGTTTACTTAGACTTGTGTGTTTAATAGGATTAAATATATGCTTATTAGAGAGATTCTTGAATTAATATGTTATATTAATTTATGAACTTATTTCGGATAGCGAAATAACTAGGAAACGTTACGATTAAAAATATTGCCTAGAAAGCTTTACGGTTTACGGAACTCAGATAAACGACGAATTAATTATTTTTTAATAATTATTGACTTTAAGAAGAAAAAAAACCTAATTTAATTTATTATTTATTTAGTGAATTAAATTCGGTGATTTTGTTTCAACGACTAGTTAACGTTTCGGAGACCCGGTATGGTTAACGGCATTCGAAACGGACCACGCGCGTACCAAAAGTTAAGCAAAACGAGCCCAGGAACACCCCTAGTGGTCCATTCAGCCGAACCCCCTAGGAGACCCCCTTTAATTTGCTAAGTTGGGCTTAATAGACTAGTAGTGGTGTTTAGTGGAAGCCCTAAGTGAGTATTTAAGAGATTTAACTAGAAACCCTTCCCCACAAATCAAACCAGTCAACTTTTTGCTCTCCCCCTTTCTCCCTTTGGCCGTCGACTTCCACCATCCCCATCACCACTCAAACTTCAAAATTAAAGCAAGTCTTGTGCATCAAAGTTGTTCTACGCATCGTTCTACGTCTAGTATTGTTGTTTAATTGATCGTTTGAGGTATAATCACAAACCCTAACTTTTCTAAATCTGAATTTTGTTCAATTACATAGTGTATTAGAGTCTAGTGCTCAATTAATGGTGTCTTGTGTTGATAATTATCGTTTGATTGCTTGATTAACGTTGTTTACATGAAAAACGAGTTTGTTTCTTGTAGATCTGATAAAATTGACATGATAAATGATCTTGTAATATGTTTATATAGAAAGATATCGAAAAGTTATTAATTTTAGACTCCGATTTTGCGTGATTTCGTTATCGTATGCTTAAGATATGCTTAATCGAAGATTTAACTAGGTTTTGTTCGTAATCCGAATTTTCTGAGTTGCATGCTTTATGTTTTAGCTTATAAAAAGTGTACTACTGTATTCCTTATGAAAAGTTATACAATTTGGACTTAAGATTTGCGTCAAAAGGTAATGCTCCCGTTATGTCAAAACGAAGATTTGGTTCTTAAAGTAAGCTGAATCGATTTTCAAAGTTACATAAAAATTGCTAGAGTGAACTAGGAGTTGATTGAGACTTTGATCTCCTGGAATATGTTAGTCTAAGTGTTCCTTGACATGTTTCATTTGTATGTGAACTTACGAGAACATGATTTTCCATGAGATTTATGCTCGTCTAAGTGATGTGTCCAGTTGATGATTAAAAACTGAGGAGAATGTAAAGGTTTGCGAAACTGTACAAATTGGCTAAAGCAATGTTTCTGATTATTTTTTAAATAAAACTTTGAGAAGTTTTGAGATGACTCCAATTGGCCGTTCGTAAAAATATATTTTCTATATTTTTTAAAAAATGTTTAAAAACTGACGCATGGGCAGAAATTGCTGAAATGAACTATGATTAGACGCTTTATGATATTGGACTTTTATATATCGTATGAGGCTTTGGCTGGACTTTTTGGAATCAATTTTAAGTGTAGTTATGATCTGGAGTTGTTCATAATTTAATGATTTGTGTACTATGATCTATAGTTGAATCTTTCTACGATGTACGTTTTTCGAAGGCATGCTTTAAACTGCGAGTGTGCAACTTACTTAACTATTACGTGTAAAGTGATACTTGACCTAGGTTTGACATGTTGACCATGTTTGCATGACCTACTGAGATGTTTGACTTTAGTTGACCACTTTGACTGAGTTGACTTTAGGGTTGACTTTGGTTGACTTGCTTGGATTAGTTGACTTTTACTTGTTTGTTGAGTCAGTCTGAGCACTAGAACTTTGCGTACACTATGGGTTTACAAGGTTTGACCTATAAGTGTATACTTAAGTTGATTTACTTGTTTAGGTTGCGTTGTTCAGTCGAGATTGTTCGACAACCGTACGTTTTGCTAAGCAATTACAAGTGCTTTTGCTAAGGTGCGTCTAAAGTCCCTACTACATTTTTACAGGGATGAGATGCATGCTTT
Source organism: Rutidosis leptorrhynchoides (assembly GCF_046630445.1). Classification (NCBI taxonomy): domain Eukaryota; kingdom Viridiplantae; phylum Streptophyta; class Magnoliopsida; order Asterales; family Asteraceae; genus Rutidosis; species Rutidosis leptorrhynchoides. Next base: position 394,726,986 of record NC_092336.1, on the reverse strand, counting down.
TTCTAAATGTTTTACATATTAGGCACAAGTAACTTAAACAACTATACATATGAGTTCAGATCAAAAATCCCTTAGCTTGATTATATTAGTTACTTTGTAAGCTCGACTTATAGGGACGGTACCGTTAGGTTTGACAAACCTCACCGCAATATAAACTTGTACTTATTTTGTTGTTACTCGTACACTTGATTTGTGTATTGCCATGATAGGGTAAACTAAGATGTTTGGCTCGGCTCACGCAAAGGTTAAAGCTTTATAATCAAATGCTCATGATAATGTATACTTTTCTTACGATGTTTTTCAAGAAAATCTTGTGGCCTAACTTACGAAATGATTTACTAAACCTGTAGTTTCACTCAACATTTTTCGTTGACATTTTGTATGTTTCATCTCAGGTACATAGAGGTAGTGCTTCCACTTAACTGAAGTTATTATGCTGTTTGCTGCTAGAACTGGACGGTGTCCAGCATATTTTATCATTTTCATTTTAACAACAAATATTCGCATTTAAACTATTTTCTTTCGAGATGTTTTGGGGTTCATATACATTAGTCATTTATGTCAATCGTTTTCCAGTTACATTTTCTTTAATAAATGACTTTGCTTTGATAATTAATGCAAATACTTTTCGGAAATGTCTCATATAGAGGGCGTGACCGCTAAACTGTGGGACCAGGAGTTAATATTCCATTAGTGGATTCTGACAGGGTATTACATTTTGTATCAGAGCAGATCGGTTACCTAGGACAAGGCCGCATTAGAGAGTCGAACGTTAGGATGTCTATTGAGTCTATACTGTAACCCTAGACTTGTTAAGTTACATGAACCCTAGCTAAACTAATTGCTATGGTACTTGATTTCTATGATGACATGATTACTAGATGAACTAACTTTGTGTTTTCTTTGAGTGCTAGATGACTTCTTCCAATCCTATCATTCTTACCGACTCTGACACGGAATCCGAGGAAATCGTGCAAGTGCAAGGAAATACGATACTCGAGTTTGCAGATGATACCGAGTCAGAACCCGAGATGGAAACAGAGCACGAGGATGAGCCCAAAGGAAAAGAACCGAAAGAGGATCCCGAAGAAGACTCGGAACCCGAATCCGAATCCGAACCTGACTTACCTGATTCACCCCAGTCACCTTTTGTTAATCCCGACTATGTTAACCCCTACGGACCGAGAGGCCATCGTAGGATACCGAAAGGACCTGCTCGAGCTAATAACCCATTTTACAAGAGTTTTCGCTATGATAACCAGTCACTTGAGATGTGTCACCGTTTTCACCCCTATGATGCTTCTACATCTACTTCTAAACCTAGTACCTCCACTGCTGCATGATAACAACCCTAATGACCTCACATTACGAGTCGAAAACTTGGAGAAGATGGTCGAGTATTTGTTGAAGGAGCTTCAAAAACACAAATAGAGATCGCTTGATTAGACTTGTTCCACGCTATTGAATACTATTTGAATATTATTGTTTATTATTTGATATTCGCACATACATTGCTAGATGTGGTTTTAGTTATGTGGTTTTGCTTTTGACATGAGAGATATGTTACTTTCGTTGGTTATGCATGATGTTTGAACGAGAAATTTTATTACATTAAGTGTTAGATTTACTAAAGATTGATCATGCTTAGTGATGCTACTGCTATGGTTAATTAGTGATAATGCTACTAGTGTACATTTTCCTTACTACTGCTACTACTAAACACTATGTATCGCTATTACTTATCACTAGTCCTACTAAAATCACTATGATTTAATATTATCTATTATGCATCATTCCTGTTGCTATTATAATTTTTATATGTCGATTTCATTGACGTTTACCGAATGTGTTATCTTGACCAGAATCATAATGCTGACAAGCCAGTTTCCCAAGCTGATGTTCGTCGGTGGATCTCCGAAGGATTAACCGATGCCGTGGCAGAACTCCATAATGGAACCAACAGCAACAATGTGAACGCTACAAATCAGCGAAACCAGGATGCAACTAATACTCAGAACAATGGACAAGAAGGGTGTACGTTCAAGACTTTCTTGAGTTATGAACCACACTCGTTTAATGGCACCGAAGGTCCAGTTGGTTTGACTCGTTGGTTTGAGAAGCTTGAGTCTGTTTTCCGTATCAGCGGTTGTAGAGATGCGGATAGAACGAAGTTTGCATCTGCTAAGTTATCTGATGGCACTTTGACATGGTGGAATACTTATGCAAATTCCGTAGGTATGGATCAGGCTTTTGAGACTCTATGGGAGGATTTGAAACGATGTATGATCGAAGTGTATTGTCCCTACACTGAAACTGTTAAGATGGAGCGGGAACTCTAAAACTTGAAGCTAGTGGGTACTAATCTGGACAGTTACCACAAGAGATTCTTTGAGCTCGCTCTCATGTGTCCACATATGGTTACTCCCGAACGCCACAAGATCACTCTGTATGCGAGAGGTTTGACCAAGAATATTCAAAGTGGTGTGACTACTTTTAAGCCGAGAACTATACAAGAAGCTGTTAAGATGGCTGGTGAGTTGATAGACCAAGTTGAACAGCGAGGAAAGACTCCTGCCTCAACTAAGACTAAAACTTATGATAACAAGAGGAAATGGAATAACAATAATAATAACTCGGGGAAGAATTTCAATCAGCAGCCCTTTAAGAAACAAGATACTGATAAGGGCAACACTGCAACTCCGAATGCTAGTTCTAGTTATAAGGGAAAGTTCCCGTTGTGTGCTAAATGTAATAGGCATCACCCGGGAGATTGTTTGAAGAGGTGTGATAAGTGCAAGAAGAGTGGACATGTGGCTGCCGAATGTAGAGCTGGTACGAATATGTGTTATAGGTGAGAAAAAGAAGGTCACTTCCGGAAGGATTGCCCAACTGCTAGTAAGACTGCTGAACCTGCAAGAGGAAGGGCTTTCAACATTAACTCTAATGAATCTCGTGATGATCCTAAGCTAGTCACGGGTACGTTTCTTCTCAATAATCAACATGTTTATGTACTTTTCGATTCTGGAGCTGATAGAAGCTTTGTGTCTAGAGATTTTTGCCATAATCTTAAGAATCTTATATCGTCATTAGAAAACTTATACTCTATAGAGCTAGAGAATGGTAATCTAATGAGTGCTGATAAGGTTTACCATGATTGTAATTTAACTTTGGCTGGAATGTCATTTAAGATAGATGTGATATCGATTAAGCTAGGAAGTTTCGACCTTGTGGTTGGAATAGATTGGTTAGCCAAGAATAGAGCTGATATTGTTTATCATCAGAAACTGATTCGCATTCCTGTTATTGAAGGTGAACCTCTAATGGTGTATGGAGAGCGAAGCAATACGCCATTACATGTTATTAACTGTTTGAAGGCGCAAAAACACATAAGAAAGGGTTGTCTTGCTATGCTGGTTCACGTGAGCAAAACTGAATGTGAAGGCAAGAAACTCGAAGATATGCCCATTGTTAGAGAATTTCCCGATGTTTTTCCAGATGAGTTACCCGGATTACCTTCGCATATAGATGTAGAGTTCCAGATTAATTTAGTTCCCGGAGCAGCACCAGTAGCGCTTGCACCGTATAGATTTGCACCATTAGAATTGCAAGAGTTGTGTAGTCAACTGCAAGAGCTTTTAGATAAAGGATTCATTCGACCGAGCTCGTCACCATGGGGAGCTCCAGTACTGTTTGTGAAGAAGAAGGATAGATCTATGAGACTCTTCATTGATTACAGGGAGTTGAATAAGTTAACTATCAAGAATAGATATCCGTTTCCGAGGATTGATGATTTGTTTGATCAATTGCAAGGATTAGCGTGTTACTCTAAGATCGATCTGAGATCGGGTTATCATCAGATAAGAGTGAAAGAGGCAGATATACCGAAGACAGCATTTAGGACACGCTATGGTCATCTTGATTTTACTGTAATGCCGTTTGGATTGACGAACGCACCGGCTGTGTTCATGGATCTTATGAACCGTGTGTGTAAGCCACATCTAGACAATTTTGTTATTGTGTTTATCGATGATATTCTGGTATACTCTAAGAATGAGAAGGAACATGAACAACATCTCCGTTTCTTACTAGAGATGCTCAGGAAGGAGCAGTTGTACGCGAAATTTTTGAATTGTGACTTTTGGCTACAAGAAGTGCAATTTTTGGGTCATATCGTAGGTGTCAATGGTATCTAAGTTGATCCTGCGAAGATAGAGATAGTTAAGAAATGGGAGACTCCTAAGTTGCCAACACAGATACGACAATTCTTAGGTCTCGCCGGTTATTATAGAAGATTCATTGAGGGATTTTCTACTATTTCCCGACCGTTAACAACATTGACTCACAAGGGTAAGAAGTATGAATGGACAGAGTTGCATGAAGCTGCATTTCAGTTGTTAAAAGAGAAGTTAACGATTACACCAATTTTGTCTTTACCCGAAGGAACCGAGGATTTCGTGGTTTATTGTGACACTTCACGACAGGGTTTTGGTTGCGTGTTGATGCAACGTACGAAAGTGATTGCGTATGGATCACGACAATTAAAGATACATGAGTTGAATTACATGACACACGATTTAGAACTTGGTGCTGTAGTCTTTGCAATGAAGATGTGGAGACACTATCTGTATGGTACTAAGTTTACTGTTTTCACGGACTACAAGAGTTTGCAGCATATTTTCGATCAGAAACAGCTTAATATGAGATAGAGACGTTAGATCGAACTATTGAACGACTACGACTGTGACATTAGCTATCATCCTGGTAAGGCTAATGTAGTGGCAGATGCATTGAGTAGGAAGGAGAGAGTTAAGCCTATTCGAGTTAGAGTATTGAACTTGCCTTTAAAAAGGAACCTTACTTCTCAAATACATGATGCATAGTTAGAGGCGTTGAAAGAAGAGAATGTTGCTACCAAGTCACTTCGAGGAATCGATAAGAAGTTCATTACTTGAGACGATGGAACCCGATATTTTATCGACAGAATTTGGCTACCGAAGTTTGGCAGATTAAGGGAACTAGTGCTAGAAGCAGCACACAAGACAAGGTATTCTATTCACCCTGGATCCGACAAGATGTAGCAAGATCTTAAGGAACTGTATTGGTGGCCTAATATGAAAGCTGATATCGCTAATTATGTTGGTAAGTGCTTGACTTGTGCTAAAGTTAAGGCAGAGCATCAGAAACCGTTCGGATTGTTGACACAACCAGAGATTCCACAATGGAAGTGGGAGAATATTACAATGGATTTTATCACTAATTTGCCTAAAAAGGTAGGAGGTTATGATACGATTTGGGTTATCATTGATCGTCTTACGAAGTCTGCTCATTTTCTACCGATTAAGGAAACGGATAAGATTGAGAGGTTGGCACAAATCTACATAAAGGAAGTAGTTTCTCGACATGGAGTGCCGCTATCCATTATTTTTGACAGAGATAGTAGATTTACATCTAGATTCTGGCAAGCTTTGCAAGATGCCATAGGAACTCGTTTAGATATGAGTACAACATACTATCCGCAGACTGATGGTCAAAGTGAGAGAACTATTCCGACACTAGAAGACATGTTAAGAGCGTGTGTTATTGACTTTGGAATTAGATGGGATAGACATCTACCGTTAGCCGAGTTTTCTTACAACAACAGTTATCACGCAAGTATAAAGGCAGCGCCTTTTGAAGCACTGTATTGTAGAAAGTGCAGATCACCTATATGTTGGACTGAGTTAGGAGATAGTCAGTTAACTGGTCCTGAGATTGTACACAAAACGACTGTGAAGATCGCGCAGATACGAGAGAGAATGAAAATAGCGCGAGATCGTTAAAAGAGTTATGCCGATATTAGAAGGAAAGATTTGGAATTTCAGGTTGGAGACAAAGTTATGTTCAAAGTATCACCATGGAAGGGTGTAGTGCGTTTTGGCAAAAGAGGAAAGTTAAGTCCGAGATATATTGGACCGTTTGAGATTACCGAAAGAATTGGTCCAGTAGCGTATAGGCTGAAGTTACCGCAGGAACTCAGTGAGATTCACGATATTTTTCATGTTTCCAATTTGAAGAAAAGTTTATCAGATGAAAGTTTGGTAATTCCCTTAGACGAAGTGCATATTGATCCTAAGCTTAATTTCATTGAAGAACCTGTTGAGATTATGGGTCACGAGGTTAAGCAACTAAAGCAAAGCAGAATTCTGATCATTAAAGTTAGATGGAATGCCCGTAGAGGACCCGAATTCATGTGGGAATGTGAAGATCAGATGAGACTTAAGAATCCGTAACTGTTTCCCGAGGAGACGACTATGGCGGATGAGCACTAAAATTTCGGGACGAAATTTTTCATAACAGGTGGGTAATGTAACAACCTGACTTTTTCCGTTTACTATCGTTACTTGTCCGTTAAGTATTTAACGGTGTTTACTTAGACTTGTGTGTTTAATAGGATTAAATACATGCTTATAAATCTGAATTTTGTTTCTTGTAAATTCAGATTTAGACTCTAACTTTTCTAAGTATTTAACGGTATTTACTTAGACTTGTGTGTTTAATTTATTATAATCACAAACCCTAAATTTTCTAAATCTGAATTTTGTTCAATTACATAGTGTATTAGAGTCTAGTTCTCAATTAATGGTGTCTTGTGTTGATAATCATCGTTTGATTGCTTGATTAACGTTGTTTACATGAAAAACGAATTAATTTCTTGTAGATCTGATAAAATTGACATGAGAACTGATCTTGTAATATGTTTAGATAGAAAGATATCTAAAAGTTATTAATTTTAGACTCCGATTTTGCGTGATTTCGTTATTGTATTCTTAAGATATGCTTAATCGAAGATTTAACTAGGTTTTGTTCGTAATACAAAATTTCTGAGTTGCATGCTTTGTGTTTTAGCTTATAAAAAGTGTACTACTGTATTCCTTATGAAAAGTTATACAATTTGGACTTAATATTTGCGTCAAAAGGTTATGTAATGCTCCCGTTATGTCAAAACGAAGATTTGGTTCTTAAAGTAAGCTGAATCGGTTTTCAAAGTTACATAAAAATTGTTAGAGTGAACTAGGAGTTGATTAAGACTTTGATCTTCTGGAATATGTTATTCTAAGTGTCCCTTGACATGTTTCATTTGTATGTGAACTTGCGAGAACATGATTTGCCATGAGATATATGCTCGTCTAAGTGATGTGTCTAGTTGATGATTAAAAACTGATTAGACTGTAAAGGTTTGTGAAAATGTACAAATTGGCTAAAGCAATGTTTCTGATTATTTTATCACTAAAACTTTGATATGTTTTAAGATGAATCCAAATGGATGTTCGTCAAACTCTATTTTCTATATGTTTTGAAAAATGTTTAAAAACTGACGCGCGGGCAGAAATTGCTGAAATGAACTATGATTAGACGCTTTCTGATATTGGACTTTTATATATCGTATGAGACTTTGGCCAGACTTTTTGGAATCTATTTTAAGTGTAGTTATGATCTGGAGTTGTTCATAATTTAATGATTTGTATGCTATGAGCTATAGTTGAATCTTTCTACGATGTACGTTTTTTGAAGGCATGCTTTAAACTGCGAGTGTGCAATTTGCTTAACTATGACTTGTAAAGTGATACTTGACCTAGGTTTAACATGTTGACCATGTTTGCATGACCTACTGAGATGTTTGAATTTAGTTGACCACTTTGATCGAGTTGACTTTAGGGTTGACTTTTGTTGACTTTTGTTGATTAGTTGACTTTTACTTGTTTGTTGAGTCAGTCTGAGCACTAGGACTCTGCGTACACTATGGGTTGACATGGTTTGACCTATAAGTGTATACTTAAGATGATTTACTTGTTTAGGTTGCGTTGTTCAGTTGAGATTGTTCGACAATCGTACGTTTTGCTAAGAAATTACAAGTGCTTTTGCTAAGGTGAGTCTACAGTCCCTACTACATTTTTACAGGGATGAGATGCATGCTTTTTCCAAATGTTTTACATATTAGGAATATTTAACTTAAACAACTATACATATGAGTTCAGATCAAAAATCCCTTAGCTTGATTATATTAGTTACTTTGTAAGCTCGACTTATAGGGACGGTACCGTTAGGTTTGACAAACCTCACCGCAACATAAACTAGTGCTTATTTTGTTGTTACTCGTACACTTGATCGGTGTATTGCCATGATAGGATAAACTAAGACGTGTGGCTCGGCTCACGCAAAGGTTAAAGCTTTATAATCAAGTGATCATGATAATGTATACTTTTCTTACGATGTTTTCCAAGAAAATCTTGTTGCCTAACTTACGAAATGATTTACTAAACCTGTAGTTTCACTCAACCTTTTTCGTTGACGTTTTGCTTGTTTTATCTCAGGTACATAGAGGTAGTGCTTCCGCTTAACTGAAGTTATTATGCTGTTTGCTGCTAGAACTGGACGGTATCCAGCATATTTTATCATTTTCATTTCAAGAACAAATATTCGCATTTAAACTATTTTCTTTCGAGATGTTTTGGGGTTCATATACATTAGTCATTTATGTCGAACGTTTTCCAGTTACATTTTCATTAATAAATGACTTTGCTTTGATAATTAATGCAAATACTTTTCGGAAACGTCTCATATAGAGGGCGTGACCGCTAAACTGTGGGACCAGGAGTTAATATTCCGTTAGTGGATTCTAAAGGGGTATTACACTGAGTAAGGCTTACGAGGTAAGAGGAAAAAATTGTTTGAGGAATTTTATAGCGAGTTCTTTCCAAGAGGATATTGAACTAGATTCAAATCCTTCGAACTATGTCGAGGCGTGAGAGAATAAAGAATATGGAAATAAGAGAAGTTGTACGTCATTTCTAGTAAAACCATATATCTTATATGAGTCAAAGATCATGATAAATCGGCTTAAGTGTGAGCCGGATTGTTGAAAGAGAAACCATGAAATTGACAGTTCGTATTGATAAAGTTTATAATATATGGTTTAATTTCAGATTTTCGCTTTTCGAGCGGCTTTGGTTGTTTCTTTTTGGTATTTTCCATTTCATATTAATATTTTAATATTATTACTAAATTATATTTTTATTTCATTTTTAATATATTACTAGTCCAGATCGGCCCGCGCGTTGCGGCGGTTGCTTTCGGTCTGCGTATTCATATTTAACGTGGCGTTGTGTATTTACAGAGGGGAACACGGCCCATGTGTTAAGCGCGGTTTTAGATGTCGTTGTGTTATGCGTTTATAAAAAGTATCCGTTCCTAACGTAGTTAGTTTTGTTTTGTTCAATAATTTTTTTCGAGTGTAACGGTGCTGTCCAAAAAATTTAACTCCCGGCGAACAGAAAGATACAGGCTGTCATTGTGTTTAGCATTTTTTTAAAAGTGTCCGTTTCGAACGTGGTTAGTTTCGTTTTGTTCATAAAAATTTTTAGAGTCTGACGCTGCCATCGAAAAAATTTAACTCGTGGCAAGCGGAAAGATACGGGCTGTCGTTGTGTTTAGTGTTTTTATGAAAAATGTCCGTTTTGCGTATAGTTAGTCCCGTTGGGTTCGTAAGATTTTTTCGAGTTGAACGGTGGTCTTTAAAAAATTTAACTCGCACCGAACGAGAAGATAGAGCCCGTTATAAATTCGGGTGGAATTAGTTTCTTTTATTTAAATAAAATTATATATTTACACTTTTTACCCCTGAATTTGAGGGGCCTTTGTGTAAATATAGTTGAAATTAAGGGACCGTTTGTAATGTGAACGCAAACTCAAAACGACAATCCGGTATAACTTAAACGACGATATTTGCCACCACTTTTAGTATATAAGGGTTAATTATTATATTATTAGTATATAAAATAAAAAAAATTATACATATATTTTTAATTATTTTTATAAAGTATATTAAATTTTTAAAATTTAAGTTTTTTCTATTATTTATAAAATTTTTATTTTTGTAAAATATTTGATCTCTTTATAAACCTTAAATTATTTTAAAACTATATTATTATTAAATAATTTTTTTGTATATATTTTTGTTTTATAAAATCTATAATATTTTATTATACTAAACTTATTTTAAAATATTTTTATATATCATATATTATTATTTTATAGAAGTTGAACTTTTGGTTGAAATTGCTCTACCAAAAGGGTCTATAATAATAAAGAATCAATCTTTGATTAAAGCGTCTTTGGAAGTTTATAGGAAAAAACTTCGTAATCCCCGGCGGTGGAGCCAGAATCTTGATGCGCCTCCTGTCGTTGCATTCTTTCCCGTTGTTTCTAGTCGTAGGAATATCGGACGGTCGCACCACCTGACACTGCTTTTTAGACCGTGAGGGCTGTTAGGTTATGGTCTTCAAATTTGTAACTTATAAGTATAAGGATAGACCAAATCACAATATTATTACTAGCACTTTTGTTAAAAAGCTTGAAATGAATAAGTAGGACTCGGGTGTCGTTATCGAACGTTATAATCAGGATTATTTTCTGTACACGTTTATATCATTTGTATTGGTTGTTTTGTAATTATTAAAGATGGTAATTAAAATGCTAAATTAAACTAATTGGGAGGTACTTTATATGATGAAATCGTGTTTATTAAATCTGTAAGTTGCATCGCGAACTACGATACTATTATTTCGCGGAATACAATCACTTTTGTTCTATCTAATATATTTGTACCCATTAATTTATTTTCGGGAAACTTAATTCAAGCATAAATAATTAATGCATCACGTGATAAAAATAAAGGGTTTATTATAAAAGAGAGTTCCATTTTAATAAAATATACAAAACCAACAACCATCCTCGAATCTTAATTCTCTTATGGAAACTCCCACGAGGGTGTAACAAGAAAGATTAGACATGTTGGCAACACCGGTCAGAAATAGGAATATCATTTGTACTGAATTAAGTTGGTAATGATTAATTTGAACAATTGAGAATAACCTTCGGCTATGAATAAGGTGATAAATATTCGTCTTTTAAATTTAAAACATGTGTTAATGAATGCTGCTTTATAAAATCCTTAGACTCCAAATATAAAATGATGGACTTTATAACTTAACATTAAACGATATCGGCTACGTATCAATCCAGTTATAAAATACCACAAGTCCATAATGTTAAACTTTACAAATTCACTAAAAATGACATTGGCTGCGTATCAAGCCATTTATTGAAAGAGTGATGTTTGTTATTTAGTTTCATAGATCATAAATACCCCGGATTTCTTCAACATGGTATTTATCGTAGCTTTTGAAAACACATTTATCTCGAATCTAATACCCCGTGCCCAGCCTAATCTTTCAATTTTCGGGACACCGGCCATCATGATTTTAAAACGTAGAATACTTAAAATACTTGTGTAGAATTAAGCCCGGTACAAGTTGGATAAACTTTATATAAGTTAATAAAAACTGACTCCGTTTATAAAACATTGAAGCAAACATTTATAATGATTTAATTCACAACAATAGCAAAACATCCTAAACTTATATTTTTAATAAACACAAGAAATAGTTTAGCTAATTGTAATGAACTTAACGTTCATTATAACATTCATATATGTTACAAAGAAAGTCATAGCTGATACCCGAAATGTTGAATTAAAATTCTTCTTGATAACGTTTTCTAATAAGTACCTCCTTTATTGCTAAAGTAACTACACTACTAGAGGCACTAAATGACTTCTTTACCTCTAGTTATTACATCATTATAACTTTTAAATGCTAGAAACTAGAAAGTACTTGGACCGAATTTCTTTGAATTGAATTAAAAGTGAAATTGAGTGTGTGTAAAATTGAACGAATCAGTAGTATATTTATAGTGAAGTGAGTCGCCAGTTGTAAACATCGAGTCACCAATTGCTTAACCCTGGGTCACCAGTTATGAGCTCCGGGTAGCCAGTTGCTAACCATGGGTTGCTAATTGTTGATTCCGGGTCGCCAGTTACAAATTTCGGGTCGCCAGTTACAAATTCCGAGTCTCCAGTTGTTGTAACCGGGTCGCCAGTTGTTGTAACTGGGTCGCTAGTTACACCAACTTAATGTCTCGTTGATGTAACTGAGTCACCAGTTTCATCAACTAGGTCGCTAGTTGTGTAACAAACGTTTGGTGATTGATTTAACGGATGATTTATTTGATAGTTGCATTTCGTCTTTGCTTTGTGTAGTGTCTAGTCAGCTTGTTGTAGGTAAGTAAGTCTTTTGATAGATCTTTAAGCTTGATTTTATGTGTACACAAGTCACTTGGTCAGTCTCTAAAGCTCTTGTTTGGCCAAACATGAGTGTAGGATAGATTAGGGTTTAGTGTGTGTGTAAGTCTTGTAACTTCTGGATCTCTTTAACCGGATATACATAGGATCTAGGTCCTGGAAAGATCTTCATATATGAGATTTAATTAAGTTCCGATAAGCCTGGTAGTCTTATTGATGTTCCGAAGTAGTGTTTTATAGTGATTTGTGAGATTGGGGTTTTCGGAAACCTTAATTTTGATTTTGCCTTGTTCTTCAGTTTAAGCTTGTGGATTCCAGACTCCAAGAGTTCTCCATGGATGTTATGAATCTAAGAATACCTATTTTAAGGCTAAGCAGGTAAAGTATACCTCTTGGATAGAAAAAGTGCTAAAAAGCTTGTTAAAAATCATATTTTGGCAATTCGGCCTTTTGACTCCTTAATATTACAATTTGTATGATTTTGCAGGATTAAAGTCTAAGTGTAATAGACTAAAACTGGGGTTAGAATTAAGATTACTTAATTTTCCTTAGGTTTATTTTTGTGTTTAAAATATGCTTTTATTTTGATAATATGTTTATTGTTAATTGAATATGTGGTTAAGACCAGTTTGTGATAAGGGTTACAGAAATAGTTCGTTTGTTGAATTTAGACTCCGTTAGGATTGCCAAATTAAGTATAAAAGATATTAGGTAACTGTTAAATACCCGTGTGTTGTGGGGTATGGGTTTTAATAACCCATTTAGAGTGTAATCTGCTTCACTCTTTTCATTTCTTGAACATTCTCAAACAAGCTCGTACTTAACTTCATACCTTCACAAACCCTAATCTAATCCAAGTAAGAAATTGAATCAAGAGGCTTTAGGAACTGAATCATATCATCCTTGTAATCATTTATCTAGGTTAGCATGCTTGAATTCGTGGTTTAATTCTTAAGAATTGGGTTTTGGGTGTAAAACGCGTTTTATGTATTTTTGAGCTTTAATCTTGATGATTATGTATTTGTAAGTGTCAATTGTTGTTAGTAATAGTTGCTATACAGTTTATATGATGTTTTTCAAGTGGTTTTGGTGTTAGAACTTGCAAAAATCAAGATTTGGAGTCAAAAATGCGAAAAACAGCGAGCTGGAGCTGTTCATCAGCTCCCACACTTTTGACATCTCAACCACGTGGTTGAGCACGCATTTGAGGGATCAACTAAGCGTTTGAGGGCTCAACCGTACGGTTGAGGTCTCAGTCGTGCGGTTGAGCAGTTCAGCTTTTTGGTGAAACTTGTTTTGGTCATAACTTTCACCCCGTAACTCCGTTTTTGATGAATCAAATATCGTTGGAATCGTAATGAAAAATACAATTCAATGATAAACTTTTTAGAAGATATATAAAATGTTATCTGGGTCAGAAAAAAGGTTTTAGTGCGTATGTCTTTCGTAGCATGCATTTATATGTCACTATTGATGGAGATTATGATATAGACTTATCAATTAATGATAATATGATTGTATGATATGGTTTAGAACTTGATATTATGACTTTGGGTGGTTTTGGGTTAAAAACCCGTCATAACAGCTGTTATTACTGTTCTTCACCAATCGCACGAGTGAACCTTCACACGTAGGGTTGAGGCGGTCAACCGCATGGTGATCCGCATGAGTGAGTGGTTACTTGAATTGTTATATTTTCTAGTTAGATAATACGGTTGAGATGTGATAAGTACGAGTCCTATGTCACTCGTGTGGTCAATTGTATGGATCTACTGTTGTCTAATTAGATATTTGGCCAAGGACCAAACGTACAAGTGAGGTGTCAACCGCACGGTTGAGGTTTCTTAGACGTACGGATGAGTTTCACTCATTCGGTTGATAGATCAGATTGATTAAGTATCCAAGTGCTTTTTTATTGATGCTATTGTCTTGTTGTTGGGATGATATCAAGATATGATTACTGACTTGATTATGTCTAATTTTCAGGTGGAAAAGATAAAGAGAAGGCTCGGAAAGATTAGACCTCTGAGAACCTTCAGTCGCTGGTAATCGGTGAGTGGGTCTATCTTCAGATAGAGTTTAAGTAGCAAATCATGCTACTGTGGATTACTCTGATTACATTATATAGCATAGTGATTGCCATGCTAGGTAGATAGTTGCATGCTAGGTGATCTATATATGTTGTATATGTGCACTGTGTTTGACATCAGCCATTCCTAGGGCGGTTGGGGACTGTCAACCATTCCTAGGGCAGTTGAAGTCTGTGTGAGGTCAACCATTCCAAAGGAGGTTGAGTCCAAGTCCTACAGTCTGTTTAGTATAGCATAGAAGAACGCATGTGTTGCGTTTGGATAGTTATGCAGAGACTGGTAGGAAGGACTATCGGTAGATCCTAGTCTAATCAGCTAGGTTCGTGTGCCTATACAAGTCACCGATCCTCATATTGTCATTGTTTGTATGCTTGATGGTTGTAAGCATGTTAGTTGACTGTTGTATGATGGATTGCTTAAGCTTAATCTGTAGATAGATTCCATTCACTTAGCGGTGCGCTAATCCCCCACATTCCTCCCCCTGCAGGTTTAGATACTACTGATGGGATCGGGCATTGATGTAGAAGACATATTTGACTTGCAACTCTGATGTGGACTTTTGTAACCGTGTTTGTAATAACGAAACACCGTTTAATAAAGTAAACGTAATTAAGTGATTTTTCTACTAATGTAATTAGGTTGTGATTTTATTAAATAAGACTTCCGCTGTGTTAAAAAAATGGCCGGTATTACAAGTTGGTATCAGAGCATAGGTTTGACAGCAAGTACATGCGTGTATCTTGTTTTCAAACCTTGAGTGGAGTCAAACATTGTGACGCCCCGTACAAAACCATCATGTACGGATCATCAACAACAGGTCCATTATACGGTACAATACTACATGCTGTTTTAAAACAAGTTTTGCATTCATAAAAAGGTAATGTCTTTACCAACGTCAGATGTTTTACAAAAGATAACGTTCTTCTACGAATAGAAAGTATTAACATGAGTACGTGACACAAAGGTCATTACAAAGTCATTGTTCAAAAATAATATAAGTTGTGAATGCAAAATAAAAGTTCCATGCTTGAGACATCTCTAAACAATGCAGCGGAAATCTAACACAGCGAGTTTGTAACAGCAAGTCTAACTCTAACGACCCGTCCTAATTCATCTGGACGAATACATTACATTTGGCTACATCGCAAGGTACTTGACCTCTATATGATACATTTTACAAACATTGCACTAGTTTTTAAAAGACAAACTTTCATTACATCGAAAGTTGACGGCATGCATACCATTTCATAATATATTCAACTATAATTGACTTAATAATAATCTTGATGAACTCAACGACTCGAATGCAACATCTTTTGAAATATGTCATGAATGACTCCAAGTAATATCTCTAAAGTGAGCAAATGCACAGCGAAAGATTTCTTTTATATATGAGAATAAACATGCTTTAATGTGTTAACCAAAAGGTTGGTGAGTTCATTAGTTTATCATAATCAATCATTTCCATCATTTTAATGGACCACAAGATAGAGACAAAAATCATTCATATGGATTGAACACCTGGTAAACGACATTAACAAGATGCATATAAGAATATCCCCTATCATTCCGGGACATCCATCGGACATGATAAAAACGAATTCGAAGTACTAAAGCATCCGGTACTTTGGATGGGGTTTGTTAGGCCCAATAGATCTATCTTTAGGATTCGCGTCAATTTGTAGATCGGTTTACTAATTCTTAGGCTACCAAGCAAAAAGGGGCATATTCGGCTTCGATCATTCAACCATAGAATGTAGTTTCGATTACATGTGTCTATTTCGTCAAACATTTATAAAAACGCATGTATTCTAAGTCCCAAAAATATATATTGCAAAAGCATTTAAAAAGGGAGTAATGAAACTCACAATACTGTATTTTGTAGTACATATGACGAAACTGAACAATGCAGGGTTGACCTTGGATTCACGAACCTATATCATTTGTATATATATTAACACACGTAATTGAGATTGAACAAATTTATATATATTTATTAGTCATATCATCTTTATATTAATAACTTATATGTTTCATAAATATATTCATTTTATGTATTTTACATAAAAATATAGTTATGTTTTATGTATTAAGTATAGTTTTATATAACTAATAGTTATTTGATAAATTAACATTAATAAATAATAAGTAAAAGTTGTATCTTTTTATGATAATAATAATAATGCTAGTAATAATAATTGTAATAATAATGACTATTGTAATAATAATAATGTTAAAAATAATGATAATAATGATAATAATATTAAAAATAATATTTCTAATGATAATACTTATAATAATAAAAATGATAATTTTGATAAAAATAATTTTATTAATAATAAAAATTTAAATATGATAATTTTAATGATAATACTAATAATAATATTAATAATAATATAATAATAATAATAATAATAGTAATAGTAATAATAATACTTTTAATAGTAATAATAATAATTCAATTTAATCGTGACCTAATCATATTTATATTCCTCTTGCTCATAAACGTACTTATAATTATACTTCTTGGTTGTAATTAACTTAGTTATATTCATGAACATAATCGTAATCATTTTTGTCTTAATATATCTTAACATAATTTATATCTATTTTTATTTTTTCACAAACATAATGTTAGTTGTTAGTAATAATAATAATCGTAATCGTAATAATGATAATAACACTAAAAGGATAACATTAATAATAATAATAATAATAATAATAATAATAATAATAATAATAAATATAATAATAATAATAATAATAATAATAATAAATATAATAATAATAATAATAATAATAATAATAATAATAATAATACTTATAATAATAATAATAATAATAATAATAATAATAATAATAATAATAATAATAATAATAATAATAATAATAATAATAATAATAATAATATTAGAAAGACTACCTTAAGAGGATTAATACACTTGCAAAAAGAATAACTGTCACTGCCCAGACTCGAACTCGTGACCTCCCGCTTAACCCACAACACTCTAAACCACTACGCTGTGCAATCATTTTGTGCATTTACTCGCGTTTTAATCCTAAAATAAACATAAGCAGCGACTTCCTTATGATATCCTTTCTAGATTTAGCCCAACAAGAAAAGGAACACGGCCCAATACAGCCCAATGCAAAATGGATCCTGTGATTTTTGGCCTGGTGAAAATCGAACGACAATAGATGTGGAAACAGGATATCATACGCAGTCACTATCATTCATAATCGATTTTCATCATCATCTTCATCCTCCTCTCATCATCATCTTTTATCAATTATCATAACGACGCCATCATTATGCCTCATCATAATCATAATCATAATCATAATCATAATCATAATCATAATCATAATCATAATCATAATCATAATCATAATCATAATCATAATCATAATCATAATCATAATCATAATCATAATCATAATCATAATCATAATCATAATCATAATCATAATCATAATCATAATCATAATCCATGATCATCATCATTTTATGATCATGTATCATTTTCATCGTAAGAACATCATAACATCATCGTCTTCATGATTATCATCATAACACCATCGTCACCATCAAAACAGCAACATCAGAGAGTTAAATGCCGCAGAACAAATAAATAAAAAAATGGCATCATGAAGTATCAGCAGGTTTACGACTAGATTAGGGAAACGGGCCACCGGTTTAATAAGCCTAAAAAGAAGTCCAACAAAAAACCCAAACGTATAATAAGCTCGTTATCGATATAATGTCCAATAACTTTTCATGAATTTAGTGGAAACAATAGGTGGGGTTTCCTTGTACTTGTCGGCCACATTCGAACTTTGTAATATTTCTTTTATTTAAAACACAAAGGATAGAAAGAGTAAGCAGGGAACAACAAGGATTTTAGTAACGTAAATATCTGGTTTTAAAATGAAGTTGAAGATAATCTTGGTTGTGGGTGGTTTACGGTTGCAAGGATAGAAAAATTTCGCAGTAACAGTAACAACAATAATATCAACATTGTTTATTATCTTCGTTATATTCATCATAAATCACCATTATCATTACAGAAACATGAAACGTACCGTTGTAGGGGTTTTGTGAAGAAGATTTTGATGATTGTGGTGGTGTTATTTAATGAAGAAAAGACCGAACCAGAAATAGTAAACACAGTAATTTAGATGGGTTATGGATGATGATGGTGTGTAGGTGTAGCCTTCAAGTAGCTGTAATAATGCTGAAGAGAATGGTTAAATGGGTTTTGTTGGTTGTTTACGAATAGAAAGAGAGGAAAGAGAGAGTGAGTGAGTGAGGTTCTTGGTGGCGGTTGTGAAGGTGGAGTGAAGTCGTGGAGTTGGTGATGATGGTCATAAGTGGTGATTGATGGTTGTGAATGAGTAAACAAGAAAATAAGATGAACATGGTGACAGTTATATATGGCAACGATGGTGGTAGTGTTTGTTGTTGATGGTGACGGTTTAATCGAAGAAAATGGAAGATAATCGGTGGTAAGTAGATGTGGCTCGTTGATGGTTGTAGCCGTAAGGAAAAAGAAAGAGAATAAGGTGGTTTGTGTACCGCAAGTGGTGGTCGACGGTTGTAGGATGTGATGGTGTGTTCGATGAGTGAAACTCCAATTAAATTGTGCCAAAAAAATGCAGTGGAAAAAAAAATGATGGTGAGAGTAATGTATTCATCCATCTATCTGTGTTGTATGTTATGTATATAATATATAATAAAACTAATCTAATAATAAATACTAATATAATCTATAATATAATAGTGATGAATTGAAACTTGATTTGAAAAGAATCAGTATACACGAATAATTTTAGCAGCCATTCAATTGGCATCTTCTACCGACACTTTAACCCGAAATATTATATTGTGGTGTAAGACCCGAATATTCGTAGTGTACATATGTGTATATGAGTTACTCAAGTTTGGGGTTTTTGTTGCACATAATTAAAAAGACAAAAGATGCTGAACTGGGAGGTCGCGCGCCGCGCGGCTAGGTGGCGCGCCGCGCCATCTGTCTGCGACAGATTCCTTTCTTCTTTTTAAAATAGATATTTTGAGGGCGATTGTGTAATTTCACTTTGGGGCCGAATTTAATACCCTAGATCAGTTTTGGGGAGCTCATTTACTACTCCCACAACAACCTCATCTTCTCCAATTAAAATCTAGAGAGAGAGTGCAATCCTTGAGAGAGAAAGCTCCATTAAAGGGTAAAAGAGGTTGAATCGGGTCTCGGTGCAAGTTATAAAGTCGTTCATCTAGTCGATAGCTACGTGGTGATTGTGTTGGTAAGTTATAAAACCCAATTTCTTACTTTAATTGCTTTAAGGGTTAGGGTTTGGGCTAGTGATGAACCAAAGACCCATTTTGTTAGTATTTTGGGGATTTTGGGTGAATATGGGTTATGAAGGCTCATTGATGACTAACCTAGGGTTTGAATGTGTTAATTGGACTTTTGAGTCTTAAATTTAGTTAGTTAGTGCTAGAACACTTTAATAATATGTAAATGGGTGTTATTGGGTATGGATGACCCAAATGGGTGTGTTGACCTTGAAATGGGTCAAATGAGTCTTTAATGACCTAAGTGGCCTAGCAATTATGAAAACGAGTTAGCCTTGTGACCTAAATGTGTTTTAAACCCATCTTGATGAATGATTAGGGTTTTGGTGTGTGTTGACCCAATTTAGGGTTAAGGGTGCAAATGGGTTGAAATTGCACCATTGGGTCAAAATGGCTTAGAATGGTGAAAGGGTTTGGTTGACCGACTTGAGTTTGCATTTGATGATGTGTATAATATGATAGGTACGTTACTTTGAGGTCTTGCAAGCTCGGGTATCTTTTCACAAGAATTTGAGGTAAGTGGAATAATTATATGCGTATATATATAATGTATCTATTTGTTGTAGCGTGAAAGGTGTAGTGTCGAGGTGTTAAGACACCACGTTTCACGTGAAGAGTGTAGCATCGAGGTGTTAAGATGCCACTCGGGTGTAGCATCGAGGTGTTAAGATGCCACCTAGGAGTGTAGTGTCGAGGTGTTAAGACACCACTCCGTAAAATAATGAGTGTTGCATCGAGGTGTTAAGATGCCACTCGGGGTGATGTGCCGAGGTGTTAAGGTGCCACCCTAGGGGTTAGTGGTGCGAGGTATTAAGTGCCCTAACAGATGTTATGAACACCGATGGCGTTTTCGCGAGCGCCGTTCCCTTGTACTATTGGTCGACCATGGTTATTTGTGTTGTAAGCATATTATATTATTCGAGTTATATTCATATGCGGTTATTATGCTAGCTTGTAGTATTGGTGATTTATAGCTCGTTATTGTGACGGTAAGCTAAGTGTGTATGCTAGCGTGTTTGCGGTTTGGTGTGTAAGTGTATGCAAGTAGGTATAATTATATATGTATTCGTATAATTATTGCATTCACTAAGCTTTGCTTACCCTCTCGTTGTTTACCATTTTATAGGTTCGGTTTTGGACAAGGGTAAGGGCATCGTTTTGGACTAGAGATCCCGCTTGATGCTAGGGGACGCTTTTGGCTTTAGTAGCTCTTGGAGTTTGACTAATAGTTGGGTAGTTTAATCCCAAACGTCATGCTCATTGTGTAGTTTGGAACTTAAACTTTTTGGTGGTCGAAACTCGTAGATTGTATTAAACTCGTAAAACGGCCGATGTGGGCCCCACTTGTAAAACATCATTTTTATGTTTGAATCGTGATAGTTTTACATATTTGAATGTGTGGTTAAAAGCGTGTCGTCTAAAAATGTCGGGAACTAGCCGATCTTTTTCGCATTTTAAAACTTTCCGGACAGACCACTTTGGCGCGCCGCGCGGGTATGCTGCAAAGGAAATTTTTTTTTTTTTGTATTTTTGCGTGGTTTGGTCGAGGGTTGGTTTGGGTTGTTACATGTGGCCATTGCTAAACAGTTAATCTATAAAAGTGTTCCTAAAATCCCCAAATTTTTAAATTGGGTCCATTTATTTATTGTGTCATTATGGTATAAAATTCAATTATTAACTATTAAATAAAAATTATATTAATTATTCACTCCTAACCCCAAGTAAAATATAGAAAGTTTTAAAATTCAACAAATAGTTTCTAAATACATTTTTAATAAGCCTAAAATTTATATAACTCATTTTCGTATCACCATTTATTTTAAAATTACATAAGTTTGAATTTAACTTGCTTAATATCAATCGGAACATCAAAGAAGTATTACATTCATTTAATATTTATTTTTAATATACTTTATTTATATATAGAGATATATTTTAAATAATAATTATTATAATATCCTATTTTTACTTTATTAATTTTTAATAACAACAACATATAATACTTCAAATTATATTTCGAATTATTATTTATATACATACACGCATATCTATTTACAATTAATTGTTCGTGAATCGTCGGAGATAGTCAAAGGTAATTGATTACATGAATATAGTTCCAAAATTTTTTGAGACTCAACATTACAGACTTTGATTATCGTTTCAAAATAATATATAGATTAAGTTTAAATTTGGTCGGAAATTTTCGGGTTGTCACAGTACCTACCCGTTAAAGAAATTTCGTCCCGAAATTTGAGTGGGATCATCATAATTAACAATAAGTATGTTTTCATGGCTCATATAAGCTGATAAATAGAGTTTTACTACCATTGAGTAATAAGGATAAAATATTTCGATTATTCGAAGAGTACAAATGAAACTATCGCAAAAGGGTGAAATGAGAAAAATAAGATTCGTCTTGACTTTTGACGTATTCACAGTTGATTTCCGGATTTAAAAAAAATTATGGAAATCTTCTAATCAAAAAGAAAATGTAATAGTACGATTTATTAGCAACTATTTGGAGTTACGGAAGAACAGAAATATCAAGGAAATATTTCCGTGATATGCTTAAAGATTAGGTAGAATGAAAGAGTCGTGCAACATGGCACATGATAACGTTATGGTCTGTGAATTATCACGTTCCATTAGAAACTCAGCATGACTTACTGTAATATAATCACGTTGATCAAGTGTCATTATATTATACTAACTCATGCTTCAGTTCCCAACACTACTTCAAAAACATTCATTGTTTAAACTAGAATGTTTACAGAATATAGAAACTAAACAGTTTCTGATATGATGTAACACTGACAACGCGAAGAGATAAATAATTTCAGATAAGAATAGTTATGAAAATATCTTTAGAAATATAGAGAATATTTATAATGAAAGGTACGATGATATCTTAGAATTTCTAATATCGATGGATGATGATGAATATTTTCCGCAAGGGTTTAGAGTCAGGAGCAAGGTATTCGTTAATGACTTCAACAGATACAGAATCATTAGATTCTTTGAATATAGGGTTTGGTCCTTGTATTTGTCCTTGGTCTCTTTCATGGTTATCTCAATCTGTTTAAGTGTACCAAATTTTCTATCGAGCGTTCCCAACATTCCATTCCTTATTATCAAACTTTTGGCCGTTTAGACCATCTTCGATTTTGTTGTTTCTTCTGCATTTAATGCTACCATATCTGAATCATCAGTTATCAATCCGAGGTGGTTTCAAGAGAATTGTGTTTTTAGATGATTAAACGCTGATGGTAATATGGTGGAATATAAAAGGTTCTCAGGTAATAATAAAAGAGCATACATATAAATCAAGGTGATAATAAGGTTGTTTAGAACGAAAAGTCGAAGTTGACTTGATGGAGCTGTGACAAAATTTGCTACTTTGAAAGGAATTACCAAGTTATTTTGGGTAATAATAATACTAAAGGAATTAGCACAGATACGTGTTAAACGTTTACTCAGGTTCCGATAGTTTTCAAGTGCATAACTATATGCATCAATCTCTTCTTACGTAGATGATGTGCGGTTGGTTCATCCTCTGGATTGAGGTGTTTTCAAGAATTACGAAAGGCTTGAACGCAGATTGTAATCGTCAAGATATAAATGAGGTTTAAGATGAAATCAAGTGGCAAACTTGAAGAATTGTTTAGTTTCATATGTTATAATCAATATTTTAATTTATTTTAATTGTCCAATCTTGGTAGTCCACAGTTAGCAGTCCATAGTCACTAACTCAATAATTCATATATAGTTTATAATATTCGAATTAATTAATACGTATCGTGACCCGTGTACATGTCTCAGACTCGATCACAACTCAAATTATATATATTATTGTAGAATCAACCTCAACCCTGTATAGCTAACTCGATCATTACTGCATATAGAGTGTCTATGGTTATTCCAAATAATATATATAGATGCGTCGATATGATATGTCAAAACCTTGTATACGTGTCCCGATATTTAAAGTGCGTAAAATAAATAACAGAAATTAAATGACGATAAATAAAGTGCGTAAATTAAATAACAGAAATTAAATGACGATAAATAAAATTGCGATAAATAAACTGCGATAAATAAAATGTAACCAGTTAGCTAGGAACAGTTAGCTAGGATTTTGTTAGCGTGTATTCTTAACAAAATTTTCTCATGGTTAATTTGTTTGTTTCTAACAAATTTTATTTTTGTCCAATGTTTTCTTCATTATGCCACTTGTTGGATTCTGGTGGATCAAAATCCAAATATGAAATTGAATGAAAAGGGTTATTATGCGGTGAACGGATACGTATATCGGTGGTTGTAAATAGGATAGTAAATGACTGTTGAATTAGATTTGAAAGAATGTACAGTGTACTTATTAATGTGAAATCTAAATATTCCTCGGGTATTACCTACCCGTTAAAATATTTTCACCATTAACAGTTTGTACGAAAGAATTTTTAATTACAATCTTTATAAAAAAATATACATACCTATATATTTTCTTCAGATGTAATCATGGATTTAATGAGACAATATGATATTAAACTCATTTGATTTACCGTTAGAACAAGAATATATAATCTCTAAAACATTAGAGATTACATAATCGCCATGTCGAACGAAGGTAAATGATGTAGAACGATTCGCAAATTGATGATTATGCTCGAGGTACATAATGAGATGTTGAGGTGTGTGATGTTAAACTTGGGTTGTTGGTGGTACTGGTATTGATGTTGGTGCTGGTGATGTTGCTGAAGCTGGTAAATTTTGCATCATATTCTCCAAAGTCACTACCCGAGCGTGAAATTCATTGACTTCATCTATTATTCCGGGATGATTGTCGGTTGGAACGAGCGGATGAATAAGGTTTAGAATTTTAGATAGAATATAATCGTGGCGAGATATTCTGGAAATGAGAGAGAAAATGGTGTCTCGAACAGGTTCGCCGGTAAACGCTTTAGGTTCATTGTCAAGAGGTGAATTCGGTTGGTGGAAGGGATCGCCTTCTTTGCGTCTCCATTGATTAAGTCGACTACGAACCCATCAGATGAATTGGGGATGAATGATTGGTTGATTCATTCTGGTGACACTGCTTTCGGAGCTTAGGTGAAACTCCATATCGGAATAGTTGTCGAAATCCGAGGAATTCGAACTGGTTGAGGGATTCATCTCGTACGATCAGATGAAGGATTTTCGATAAGAAATAGATTATAGGATATAGATTAGTACCCTGCAATACATAATTTACATATGCATATATAATACTAAAATCCCATAAGTTACGGATGAATCTACGGAAGCTGTTAGGTAAAGTCTATAGTAACAGATACGCTAAGATATGAATTTTGTCTATACACTATCGATGCACTAACTACAGTAAGACGTGTCTAGACTAAAAATGATAAGTAGGTAATTTTCTAAGGATGATAAGCAGATGATTTCTGACTAGAAATGATTAGCAAAACTTTTGACATGCAGACTCGGTCGAAGTCCAGACTCACTAATGCATCTAAACAACTATCAGTTAGACACACTAATGCAAGACCTGGTTCGTTAAGACCACCGCTCTGATACCAACTCTAACGACCCGTCCTAATCTATCTGGACGAGTACATTACATTTGGTTACATCGCGAGGTACTTGACCTCTATATGATACATTTTACAAACATTGCATTCGTTTTTAAAAGACAAACTTTCATTACATCAAAAGTTGACGGCATGCATACCATTTCATATTATATTCAACTATAATTGACTTAATAAAAATCTTGATGAACTCAACGACTCGAATGCAACGTCTTTTGAAATATGTCATGAATGACTCCAAGTAATATCTCTAAAGTAAGCAAATGCACAGCGGAAGATTTCTTTCATACCTGAGAATAAACATGCTTTAAAGTGTCAACCAAAAGGTTGGTGAGTTCTTTAGTTTGTCATAATCAATCATTTCCATCATTTTAATAGACCACAAGATTTTTATTTTCATTTCTCATAAATATACGTCCCATGCATAGAGATAAAAATCATTCATATGGATTGAACACCTGGTAACCGACATTAACAAGATGCATATAAGAATATCCCCTATCATTCCGGGACATCCATCGGACATGATAAAAACGAATTCGAAGTACTAAAGCATCCGGTACTTTGGATGGGGTTTGTTAGGCCCAATAGATCTATCTTTAGGATTCGCGTCAATTAGTAGATTGGTTTACTAATTCTTAGGCTACCAAGCAAAAAGGGGCATATTCGGCTTCGATCATTAAACCATAGAATATAGTTTCGATTACTTGTGTCTATTTCGTCAAACATTTATAAAAACGCCTGTATTCTCAGTCCCAAAAATATATATTGCAAAAGCATTTAGAAAGGGAGTAATGAAACTCACAATACTGTATTTTGTAGTACATATATCGAAACTAAACAATGCAGGGTTGACCTGGGATTCACGAACCTATATCATTTGTATATATATTAACACACATAATTGAAATTGAACAAATTTATATATATTTATTAGTCATATCATCTTTATATTAATAACTTATATGTTTCATAAATATATATTCATTTTATGTATTTTACATAAAAATATAGTTATGTTTTATGTATTAAGTATAGTTTTATATAATAGTTATTTGATAAATTAACATTAATAAATAATAAGTAAAAGTTGTCACTTTTTATGATAATAATAATAATGCTACTAATAATAATTGTAATGATAATGACTATGGTAATAATAATAATGTTAAAAATAATGATAATAATATTAAAAATAATATTACTAACGATAATACTTATAATAATAAAAATGATAATTTTAATAAAAATACTTTTATTAATAATAATAAAAATTTAAATATGATAATTTTAATGATAATACTAATAATAATAATATTAATAATAATAATAATAATAATAATAATAATAATAATAATAATAATAATAATAATAATAATAATAATAATAATAATAATAATAATAATAATAATAATACTTTTAATAGTAATAATAATAATTCTATTTAATCGTGACCCAATCATATTTATATTCCTCTTGTTCATAAACGTACTTATAATTATACTTCTTGGTTGTAATTAACTTAGTTATATTCATGAACATAATCATAATCATTTTTGTCTTAATATATCTTAACATAATTTATATCTATTTCTATTTTATCACAAACATAATGTTACTTGTTAGTAATAATAATAATCGTAATCGTAATAATGATAATAATACTAAAAGGATAACATTAATAATAATAATAATAAATATAATAATAATAATAATAATAATAATAATAATAATAATAATAATAATAATAATAATAATAATAATAATAATAATAATAATAATAATAATAATAATAATAATAATAATAATATTAGAAAGACTACCTTAAGAGGATTAATACGCTTGCAAAAAGAATAACTGTCACTGCCCAGACTCGAACTCGTGACCTCCCGCTTAACCCACAACACTCTAAACCACTACGCTGTCCAATCATTTCGTGCATTTACTCGCGTTTTAATCCTAAAATAAACGTAAGCAGTGACTTCCTTATGATATCCTTTCTAGATTTAGCCCATCAAGAAAAGGAACACGGCCCAATACAGCCCAATGTAAAATGGATCCTGTGATTTTTGGCCTGGTGAAAATCAAACGACAATAGATGTGGAAACAGGATATCATACGCAGTCACTATCATTCATAATCGATTTTCATCATCATCTTCATCCTCCTCTCATCATCATCTTTTATCAATTATCATAACGACACCATCATTGTGCCTCATTATAATCATAATCATAATCATAATCATAATCATAATCATAATCATAATCATAATCATAATCCATGATCATCATCATTTTATGATCACGTATCAATTTCATCGTAAGAACATCATAACATCATCATCTTCATGATTATCATCATAACACCATCATCACCATCAAAACAGCAACATCAGAGAGTTAAATGCCGCAGAACAAATAAATAAAAAATGGCATCATGAAGTATCAGCAGGTTTACGACTAGATTAGGGAAACATGCCACCATTTGAATAAGCCTAAAAAGAAGTTCAACAAAAAACCCAAACGTATAATAAGCTCGTTATCAATATAATGTCCAATAACTTTTCGTGAATTTAGTGGAAACAATAGGTGGGGTTTCCTTGTACTTGTCGGCCACATTCAAACTTTGTATTATTTCTTTTATTTAAAACACAAAGGATAGAAAGAGTAAGCAGGGAACAACAAGGATTTTAGTAACGTAAATATCTGGTTTTAAAATGAAGTTGAAGATAATCGTGGTTGTGGGTGGTTTACGGTTGCAAGGACAGAAAAATTTTGCAGTAGCAGTAATAACAATAATATCAACATTGTTTATTATCTTCGTTATATTAATCATAAATCACCATTATCATTACAGAAACATGAAACGTACCGTTGTAGGGGTTTTGTGAAGAGGATTGTGATGATTGTGGTGGTGTTATTTAATGAAGAAAAGACCGAACCAGAAACAGTAAAGACAGTAATTTAGATGGGTTATGGTTGATGATGGTGTGTAGGTGTAGCCTTCGAGTAGCTGTAATAATGCCGAAGAGAATGGTTAAATGGCTTTCATTGGTTGTTTACGAATAGAAAGAGAGGAAAGAGATAGTGAGTGAGTGAGGTTCTTGGTGGCGGTTGTGAAGGTGGAGTGAAGTCGTGGAGTTGGTGATGATGGTCATAAGTGGTGATTGATGGTTGTGAATGAGTAAACAAGAAAATAAGATGCACATGGTGACGGTTATATATGGCAACGATAGTGGTAGTGTTTGTTGTTGATGGTGACGGTTTGATAGAAGAAAATGGAAGATAATCGGTGGTAAGTGGATGTGGCTCGTTGATGGTTGTAGCCGTAAAGAAAAAGAAAGAGAATAAGGTGGTTTGTGTACCGCAAGTGGTGGTCGACGGTTGTAGGATGCGATGGTGTGTTCGATGAGTGAAACTCCAATTAAATTGTGCCAAAAAATGCAGAGGAAAAAATATGATGGTGAGAGTAATGTATTCATCCATCTATCTGTGTTGTATGTTATGTATATAATATATAATAAAACTAATCTAATAATAAATACTAATATAATCTATAATATAATAACCTCATGTGATGAATTGAAACTTGATTTGAAAAGAAACAATATACACGAATAATTTTAGCAGCCATTTAATTGGCATCTTCTACCGACACTTTAACCCGAAATATTATATTGTGGCCATTGCTAAACAGTTAATCTATAAAAGTGTTCCTAAAATCCCCAAATTTTTAAATTGGGTCCATTTATTTATTGTGATCATTATGGTATAAAATTCAATTATTAACTATTAAATAAAAATTATATTAATTATTCACTCATAACCCCAAGTAAAATATAGAAAGTTTTAAAATTCAGCAAATAGTTTCTAAATACATTTTTAATAAGCCTAAAATTTATATAACTCATTTTTGTATCACCGTTTATTTTAAAATTACATAAGTTTGAATTTAACTTGCCTAATATCAATCGAAACATCAAACGAGTATTACATTCATTTAATATTTATTTTTAATATATTTTATTTATATATAGAGATATATTTTAAATAATAATTATTATAATATCCTATTTTTACTTTATTAATTTTTAATAACAACAACATATAATACTTCAAATTATATTTCGAATTATTATTTATATATACATACACGCATATCTATTTACAATTAATTGTTCGTGAATCGTCGGAGATAGTCAAAGGTAATTGATTACATGAATATAATTCCAAAATTTTTGAGACTCAACATTACAGACTTTGCTTATCGTGTCGAAATAATATAAAGATTAAGTTTAAATTTGGTCAGAAATTTCCGGGTTTTCACACTAACAGCGGAAGCAACAACTTCTAAGCACCTAAGATATACATGCTTAAAAAGTCAACACGAATGTTGGTGAGCTATAGTTTGTTTGTAATCAGTAATGTAATGTAGACCACGAGATTTCGTATTAAAAACAGTATGAAAAGTATATGCTTATCCGTGGGCACCCGGTAACTAACTTAACAAGTAATATCACCCCCTAAAAGTACACCTGGCAAGTGCGTAAGTTTACGAAGTATTAAACACCCATTGAATACTAGCGCGACTAGCCCGAGTGGGGATGTCAAATCCTATGGATCCATATCTAAGATTCGCGTTCACCGGTTCATAAACCAATGACTAAACGTTACCGAGCTAAGGGGAATCTTTGTGCTGTTATGTCACCCACACATATATAAAGTTTAAGTACTCGTGTCTAGCATGTAAAACATAAAAAGCGCATGTATTCTCAGTCCCAAAAATAGTTAAAGTAAAAGGGAGCTATAACTCACATTGAATGTGCGGTAAAAGTCGATATGAAAAGTATGCAAGTAGTAAGTCGGTCCGAAAGGTCCTCAACCTATGTCAAAGGTTACTTAGTCAGTATATTGTCCCCAAATTTTTTAAAGTGAATAAGTTAATCCTTAAGTATCATCATCATCATTCGTAAAAGATAAAGTAAGTTTTCAACAAGAATAGAGATCGAAACAAAAGGCTGACCTCGGATAGCTGCTACGACCTCTATACAAACTGAAAAGACGCGTGGTCAGTGGCCAAGCTCCGTATTTGAGCCCTCTAACCTCTGTCCAATTTTCAGATCCTAACTCGATGTCGTTTGACCGTGGCGACGGTTCAAGCGCGAGTAGGTCAGAATTTTCAGCATGTCGTTACAAAGGCGTAGTGACTTTCGGAAGGCTATAAATCCTAAACCGTATATCGGATTTAGGCGAGTCTTAAACAAAAAGTTATCTACTCGAACTGAACTATCTGAAAATAAACTTTCTAGAAGTCCCAGGTGTCTGATCAGACCCCAAAAAACAGTAAACAAGTGCTCCGGTGGGTTTCTTGGTGCTTGATGCTCATCACGGTTCTCATCCTTGATGCGCGTAAGCTTCAAGTGTACAACTCTTTGCTGTTTTTGCATCAATTTGACCAAGTTTCAACCATCAACACACAACTAAGAGTAAAAGCTAACATTCTACAAGTTTTGAACGTCAAGGTTTTCTCTTTATTGCATAAACACAATAAAGCTTCAACCTTTGTCCTTTTGACACAAGTTTATGCATCTTCATCATATGAGATGATGAAGACTTGATTTTTATCACCATAAAAATTATAAAAGGTTCCAAGTAAGTGATATCTACAATAATAACTTAGATATCAAGTATTAAGAAACCCTAAGCTAGAAAGCTTGGATTTTTACAAGATTAATGAGACCATAAGCTATAAAGCTAAGATCTAGTATAAGTAATGAGACCATAAGCTAAAAAGCTAAGATCTAAAAAAATAATGAAACCCCAAGCTAGAAAGCTTGGATCTTTAGTGTTCTGGAAGATCCTTAAAGCAAAAAAGCTAGATCTACAAGTTACATGAAGATCATAAACACAAGTTTTGATCTTTATAACAAAATAAAGAGATCATAAGCTAGAAAACTTAGATCCAACAAAGTAAATGAAGATTCAAAGCTAGAAAGCTTGAATCTTTCATGTTCTTGAAGGATTCAAATCAAAGCTTGAATCTACAAGATATAACAAGATCAAGAAGCTAAAAACTTGATCTTATGATGATGATGATGATGATGATATCGTGTATAAGAAAAAGAGAAGAAGAAGAAGAAGAAGAAGAAGAAAATTTGAAACTTACAATTTTTAGTGTGAGAAAGACTAGAGAGAAAATTAGAGAGCAAGTGTGTATAAAATGAGAATGAGATCAAGTGTAAAATGGATGGAAATAGCTTGGTATTTATAGTGGTGGTGAGGGTGTTTGGCCGTGGACATGGGCGGGACAAAAGGGGGACAACTTTTGCTTTTTGCTTAGTGGTGGTCTAAAGGTGGTGCTTATTGTTGGGATCACATGCAACATGTGTGGTAATGGTTAACAAAAATGCTAGCATGTTGGCTCATATTAATGGGTTTTTGTCTTACATTTTAAAGGGTCATAAACTTATTAAAGTTGGGCTAATTTAAGAGTCCATTAGCTAGAGTAGAGTGGGCTTAAGTCCAATAAGGTAGAAAGTCCATTAAGACTAACTAGTGTGCATTAGTACATTACTAAGCGTAATTAAGTAACCAATAAGCTAAGTAATTGTCATTAGAAAATAACAATTAGTTTTACGTAGTCATGATATTCCTATTTTGACCAAAATTAATCGTGTACAGAGTACATAGCTCGTTCTAAATGTCAAGTGACACTAATGGTCATTAAAGCATTCGAGGATCAAGTTAAGTAACTACGTACTTAATAGCATTTTTTTAAAATATAAACGAAAGTAATCAACATGAATAATGATCCCAGAATATAATATAGCTCAGTACGCACAAATACACAGTTTCGTGAAAGTAATAAGCACAAAAATATAAGTCGAAAAAGTCGGGTAGTTACATTACCCACCTGTTAAAGAAAATTTCGTCCCAAAATTTTAAGCTGAGGTAGACGGTAGAGTCCGGAAAAGGTGAGGATACTTCTACATCATCTGATCCTCTTATTCCCAAGTAAACTCGGGTCCTCGTTTAGCATTCCAACGGACTCGGACAATTGGAATCTTGTTACATTTCAAGGTCTTGACCTCACGGTCCATAATTTCAACAGGCTCTTCCACGAAGTGGAGTTTATCATCAATCGTAAGCTCATCCAAAGGTATGATAAGTTATGGTTCAGCAAGACACTTCTTCAGATTTGACAAGTGGAAAGTGGGATGAACAGCACTTAATTGAGATGGAAGATCCAAACGGTAAGCGACGGGTCCAATACGCTCCAAGAATTCAAAAGGACCAATATATCGCAGATTTAGCTTCCCACGCTTTCCGAAACGGATTACACCTTTCCAAGGTGCCACTTTCAACTTTACGCAGTCACCTACTTAAAATTCGAGATCTTTACGTTTAAGGTCGGCATAGCTCTTTTGACGGTCATGGGCTGTCTTGAGTCTCGCTTGAATTTGGACAATCTTCTAGGTTATTTCATGGACGAGTTCGGGTCTGGTGATTTTCTTTTCACTTACTTTGGCATAACAGATAAGAGAATGGAACTTGCGGCCATATAAAGCTTTAAAAGGTGCGGCCTTAATGTTCGCGTGATAACTATTGTTGTAAGAGAATTCGGCCAGCGGTAAATGCTTCTCCCAAGCTTTCCTGAAATCAATAACACAAGCTCGTAACATGTCCTCCAAGGTTTGAATCGTGCGTTCTCTTTGTCCATCGGTTTGCGGGTCATACACGGTACTCATATCTAAACCTGTTCCCAAAGCTTCTTGTATACAATGCTAAAATCTAGAAGCGAAACGGGCATCTCGATCTGAAATAATCGATAAGGGTACACCGTGACGAGATACGATTTCCTTTATGTACAGCAGCGCAGTCTCTCCATTGTGTCGGTTTCTTTCATGGCTACGAAGTGAGCAGATTTGGTAAGGCGGTTAATAATAACCCAGATGGTATCATAACCGCCTACCGTTTTCGGTAGCTTCATGATGAAGTCCATCATTATTCCTTCTCACTTCCATTGCAGGATTTCGGGTTGCTGAAGTAACCCGGATGGTCTCTGATGTTCGGCTTTAATCTTAGAACAAGTTAAACACTTTCCAACGTAAGTAGCAACATCCTTCTTAAGGTTTGGCCACCAATATTGCTCCTTGAGATCATGGTACATTTTACCAGCTCCTGGATGAATCGAATACCTTGACTTGTGGGCTTCGTCTAGAATAAGGGTTCGTAAATCCCCATAAATAGGCAACCAAATTCTTCCTGCGAAATATCGGAGTCCGGTTTCCTTAACCTCGAATCGAGAGACGAGAATGTTCAAACGTTCTTGAGAAATATTCTCCTCTTTGAGAGCCTCATCTTGGGCTATGCGGATTTGGCTATTGGGATTCGTGTGAATGGTGACGTTCAAGGCGCGGACACGAAGAGGTACCATTCTCTCCTTTTGGCTCAAGGAATTGGCTACAACATTTGCCTTTCCAGGATGGTAGAGAAGTTCACAATCATAATCGTTCAACATCTCGATCCACCGTCGATGTCTCATGTTCAGTTACTTCTGATTGAATATGTATTGGAGGCTTTTGTGGTCGATGAAGATAGTACTCTTGGTTCCGTAAAGATAGTGTCTCCACAGTTTGAGCGCAAAGATGATGGCTCCAAATTCGAGATCATGCGTCGTGTAGTTTCGCTCGTGAATCTTCAGTTGTCGGGAGGCGTAAGCAATAACCTTCTTCCGTTGCATCAATACACACCCAAAACCTTGTCGGGAGGCATCGCAATATACAACGAAGGCATCGCTGCCTTCGGGAAGGGATAAGATCGGTGCGGTGGTTAACTTCTGCTTCAAGGTTTGGAATGCCGACTCTTGCTCAGTTTCCCAAATGAACTTCTTCCCCTTGTGAGTTAACGCGATCAAAAGACACGCAATCAATGAGAAACCTTCGATGAATCTACGATAGTAACCGGGGAGGCCTAAAATTTGGCGAATATGAGTAGGAGTGGTGGGAGTTTCCCACTTGCTGATGGCTTCGATCTTTGCGGGATCGACTTTGATACCTTAAACGCTCACAATATGATCGAGAAATTGGACTTCCTTCAACCAAAATTCACACTTTGAGAATTTGGCATAGAGTTGATCTTGTCTCAAGAGTTCAAACATGAGTCGAAGATGTTGCTCATGTTCTTCTTCGCTTTTGGAATAGATTAGGATATCGTCTATGAATACGATAACGAATTTGTCTAGGTACGGCTTGCATACTTGATTCATAAGATCCATGAACACGGCAGGTGCATTGGTTAAACCGAATGGCATCACCAGAAACTCATAATGACCATAACGAGTTCGAAATGCAGTCTCAAGTACATCACTCTCCTTTACCCTCAACTGGTGATAACCTGATCGCAAATCGATCTTGGAGTAAATGCTGGATCCTTGCAGCTGATCGAATAGATCATCAATCCTGGGAAGGGGATACTGGTTCTTGATTGTCAACTTGTTCAGCTCTCGATAATTGATACACATGCGGAAAGATCCATCCTTCTTCTTCACGAATAAAACAGGTGCGCCCCATGGTGATGAACTCGGTCAAATAAATCCACGGTCTAGCAGTTCCTGCAGTTGACTCTGCAACTCTTGTAGTTCAGAAGGTGCAATTCGATAAGGTGCGCGAGCTACCGGTACAGCTCCTGGCACTTGATCAATCTGAAACTCCACTGATCGTGGCGGGGGTAATCCCAGTAATTCTTCTGGAAAGACGTCAGGAAATTCGTTCATAATTCGTACATCATCCACGCTTTTCTCCTCAGTTTCTAACTTCTTCACATGCGCCAGAATAGCAAAGCGTCCCTTTTTCATGACCTTTTGTGCCTTCATGCAACTAATAAGGTTCAGCTTCGGGTTACATCTCTCCCCGTAAACAATTAATGGATCACCAGTCTCGCGAGGTATACGAAGAATCTTCTTTCCATAAATAACTTCTCAAATAACATCTGCTTGTGCGTAGGTAAATAATCCTTTCCAACTACTACTTTAAAACTTCCAAGTTTTGTTGACATGAGGTCATCTCCAAATGACCCACCTGTTAATTTTAAGGTACTACCTTAAATTATTCCTCTATCTCTGCCAGCTTACCATTAGCTTGTCCTATAGAATACTTAACTCTCATGGTTGTTAATGGCTTATTAGTCATAACACTAAGGTTCTTAGATATAAGGTTTCTATGGCTCTAGTATTAAACAACTTCGAGACAATAAAATGTTGTGACGAAATATACCCTAACTAAAATCAGGATACATGCGAGTCTCCATATCTGAGATAACGATTGCTCTACCGCAAGTAAGTCCAAAGTTTTTCCTATTTGAGAACTTTTTCCTTAAGTGTCCAGGGTGTCTATATCTATAACAAATTTTCAAGTTATCAATTATGCAATCAAGGCCCTTCTTGTACAGTATCTGGGCTACGTGATTATTCTTTCCCTACCTCTAACAGACCATAATGCGTATACTCAAGTGGTTCCTTTCAAAATTTTCTTTGAATCACTTCATATTCCTTATGTAGTAACATTGGAACTTCTGCATGATTTACTTCAATATAATCATGCTGGCCGGGTGTCATTATATTGTACTAAATCGTACATTCATTCCAATATCACTCCATATGGTCAATGTAACGTGATCACTCCGAGTTCTACTCAATTTCATCTAACGGTGCTTTATCTATGCTATTTCAAAACAAAATCTACATAATTAATCTCACGGCTTCTCGGTGTGGGTGCGTAGGTTCTGTAGGTCAAGCATCAATGCCTAAATGTCCCGAAATTTCTTCAAAATGTTCGGGTTCAGGTGATGTCGTTAGGTTCCTTTCTAGAAATTCAAATTGGGTCTCGTGTCGAGTTGTACATGTAGCAAGTAGTAATACGATATGTCTTGAGGTGACTCCCAAGTCTTTGGGTATGGCTGAGCATCAGTAGAAGACACTCTGACCTTGTGAAAGGAGATGCCTTCCCGACTTCTCCAATGCCTAAGAGTGTTAGGGACCTAAGTCCAGAAGTGTCGTAAGATCGTCGAGTAGTGGTGAAGAATGAAAGAGATGAGTGACGGTCATGAAAGCATACGGGATACGGGTCAACTTGTGGAAAGTGAACAACCTTCTAATGTTCATACGTTGTACGTGGCTAATTAGGGTAAGCTCGGGGGGTGGGGCGAGGTGCAGTTACTCCGACAAGTCCTATCATATCTCCTCCTCCGAGGATCAACTTTAGTGGGCGTGTAATCCGAGGGGTACTCTTCCTAGATTGTGTAAATTAATGTTTTGATCTCTGGAACGGTAGAACGGTAGTAACAGGTAGATTGCATTACTAGTCCCTAGGATTAGATGAGTGGGAAAAGGGTTCAGAAAAACATCTGAACTAGGAAAGATAAATTTTCCAAGTCGGTACAGCGAATAGCAGACATGTAGCAAGAAACAGCATTAACAATAACCTAGGTAGTCTATTGCAGTACACAAAACTGTAGTAGATAGTAGTGTCATGCAGTAGTAATAAGCAGTAACATGCAGTAATATATAACAGTAGCATGTAGCAGTTCCGCAGAAACAAGTAAACGAGCAAGTTGTAGATTAGTTCTATTAGTGTATCCTACTCGACTCGGTCAAGACACACTAATGCAACCTAATTCCCTACAACCAATGCTCTAATACCAAATGTGACGCCCCGTACAAAACCATCATGTACGGATCATCAACAATAGGTCCATTACATGGTACAATACTACATGCTGTTTTAAAACAAGTTTTGCATTCATAAAAAGGTAACGTCTTTACCAACGTCAGATGTTTTACAAAAGATAACGTGCTTCTACGAATAGAAAGCATTAACATGAGTACGTGACACAAAGGTCATTACAAAGCCATTGTTCAAAAATAACATAAGTTGTGAATGCAAAATAAAAGTTCCATGCTTGAGACATCTCTAAACAATGCAGCCGAAATCTAACACAGCGAGTCTGTAACAGCAAGTCTAACAGCGGAAGCAACAACATCTAAGCACCTGAGAAATACATGCTTAAAAAGTCAACACGAATGTTGGTGAGCTATAGTTTGTTTGTAATCAGTAATGTAATGTAGACTACGAGATTTTGTATTCAAAACAGTATGAAAAGTATATGCTTATCCGTGGGCACCCGGTAACTAACTTAACAAGTAATATCACCACCTAAAAGTACACCTGGCAAGTGCGTAAGTTTACAAAGTACTAAACACCCATTGAATGTTAGCGCGACTAGCCCAAGTGGGGATGTCAAACCCTATGGATCCATATCTAAGATTCGCGATCACCGGTTCATAAACCAATGACTAAACGTTACCGAGCTAAGGGGAATCTTTGTGCCGTTATGTCACCCACACATATATAAAGTTTAATTACTCGTGTCTAGTATGTAAAACATAAAAAACGCATGTATTCTCAGTGCCAAAAACAGGTAAAGTAAAAGGGAGCTATAACTCACAGTGAATGTGCGGTAAAAGTCGATATGAAAAGCATGCAAGTAGTAAGTCGGTCCGAAAGGTCCTCAACCTAAGTCAAGGGTTACTAATTAGTATATTGTCCCCAAAAGTTTAAAAGTGAATAAGGTAACCCTTAAGTATCATCATCATCATCATTCGTAAAAGATAAAGTAAGTTTTCAACAAGAATAGAGATCGAAACAAAAGGCTGAACTCGGACAGCTGCTATGACCTCTATACAAAACGAAAAGATGTGTGGTCAATGGGCAAGGCTCCGTATGTGAGTCCTCTAACCGTTATCCAATTTTCAGATCCTAACTCGATGTCGTTTGACCGTGGTGACGATTGAAGCGCGAGTAGGTCAGAATTTTTCAGCACGTCATTACAAAGGCGTTGTGACTTTTGGAAGGCTATAAATCCTAAAGCGTATATCGGATTTAGGCGAATCTTAAACAAAAAGTCATCTAGTCGAACCGAACTATATGAAAATCAACTTTCCAGAAGTCCCAGGTGTCTGATCAGACCCCAAAAAACAGTAAACATGTACTCCGGTGGGTTTCTTGGTGCTTGATGCTCATCACGATTCTCATCCTTGATGCGCGTAAGCTTCAAGTGTACAACTCTTTGATGTTTTAGCATCACTTTGACCAAGTTTCAACCATCAACACACAACTAAGAGTAAAATCTAACATTCTACAAGTTTTGAACATCAAGGTTGTCTCTTTATTGCATAAACACAATAAAGCTTCAACA
Source organism: Rutidosis leptorrhynchoides (assembly GCF_046630445.1). Classification (NCBI taxonomy): domain Eukaryota; kingdom Viridiplantae; phylum Streptophyta; class Magnoliopsida; order Asterales; family Asteraceae; genus Rutidosis; species Rutidosis leptorrhynchoides. The sequence continues at coordinate 394,688,518 of NC_092336.1, read as the reverse complement.
TTTGTGCTTTTGACACAAATTTATGCATCTTCATCATATGAGATGATGAAGACTTGATTTTTATCACCATAAAAATCATAAAAGGTTCCAAGTAAGTGAGATCTACAATAATAACTTAGATCTCAAGTATTAAGAAACCGTAAGCTAGAAAGCTTGGATTTTTACAAGATTAAGCTAGAAAGCTAAGATCTAGTATAATTAAAGAGACCATAAGCTAAAAAGCTAAGATCTAAACAAAATAATGAAACCCTAAGCTAGAAAGCTTGGATCTTTAATATTCTTGAAGATCCTTAAAGCAAAAAGGTAGATCTACAAGTTACATGAAGATCATAAACACAAGTTTTGATCTTTTTAACAAAATAAAGAGATCATAAGCTAGAAAACTTAGATCCAACAAAGTAAATGAAGATTCAAAGCTAGAAATCTTGAATCTTTCATGTTCTTGAAGGATTCAAATGAAAGTTTGAATCTACAAGATATTACAAGATCAAGAAGCTAAAAAGCTTGATCTTATGATGATGATGACGATGATGTCATGTATAAGAAGAAGAGAAGAAGAAGAAAATTTAAAACTTATAATTTTTAGTGTGAGAAAGACTAGAGAGAAAATTAGAGAGCAAGTGTGTAAAATGAGAATGAGATCAAGTGTAAAATGGATAGAAATAACTTGGTATTTGAAAGGACCCGTCCTAATCCATCTGGATGAAGTCACCAACATCTGGTTCCATTGCGGTGATCGACTCCAAATAATGTCTTTAAAATGAGCAAATGCACAGCGGAAGGTCTCTTTCACACCTGAGAATAAACATGCTTAAAAGTGTCAACCCAAAGGTTGGTGAGTTCATTTATTTAACATAAATAATCATTTCATAATTTTAATAGACCACAAGTTTTCATATTTCCATTTCTCATAAACATACGTCCCATGCATAGAGACAAAAATCATTCATATGGTGAACACCTGGTAACCGACATTCACAATATGCATATAAGAATATCCCCATCATTCTGGGATCCTCCTTCGGACATGATATAAATTTCGAAGTACTAAAGCATCCGGTACTTTGGATGGGGCTTGTTGGGCCCGATAGATCTATCTTTAGAGTTCGCGTCAATTAGGGTGTCTGTTCCCTAATTCTTAGATTACCAGACTTAATAAAAATGGGCATATTCGATTTCGATCATTCAACCATATAATGTAGTTTCGATTACTTGTGTCTATTTCGTAAAATATTTATAAAAGCGCATGTATTCTCAGTCCCAAAAATATATATTGCAAAAGCATTTAAAAAGGGAGTAATGAAACTCACCATACTGTATTTTGTAGTAAAAATACATATAACATCATTGAACAAGTGTAAGGTTGGCCTTGGATTCACGAACCTATTATTCAATCATGTATATTAATACATGTAATGGTAATTGAACAAATATATATATTATTAGTGACATCATTTTTATATTAATAACTTATATGTTTCATAGGTATATTCATTTTATGTATTATATAGTTATGTTATATGTATTAAGTATAGTTTTAAATAACTAGTAGTTATTTGATAAAATAATAATAAATAAGATGTGGTATCTTTTTATAATAATGATAATATTAATAATAATAATAATAATAATAATAATAATAATAATAATAATAATAATAATAATAATAATAATAATAATAATAATAATAATAATAATAATAATAATAATAATAATAATGATAATGATAATAATAATAATCATAATAATAATATTTGTAGTAAACTTAATCATAATCTTAATCATAATTCTTCTTATTAATCATACTTAATATAATCATAATAACAATAATAACAAGAATTTACCATTAATATATTAAACCATAATACTTATACTCATAATATCATAATCATCTTAATTAGTAACTTAATCAATTTCATAATAATATTTGTATTTATAATATTTATCTTTCTAATCATAATCTTAACAATATTATTAATCAAGTCATAATACTTAGAATTTTTAAAATAATACTACATAATAACATTAGTGATACTTATAATACTTGTAACTACAATATTAATAATAATTCCCATATTACTAATAATAACAATAATTATAACAATAATAATAGTAATGATCATAATAATAAAAATAATAATAATAATAATAATAATAATAATAATAATAATAATAATAATAATAATAATAATAATAATAATAATAATAATAATAATAATAATGAGAAAGAAAAACTACCTTTAAAGCTTTTTCATAAAAAGATATAAGAAACGTCTCAGACAGGGCTTGAACCTAAGACCTCTCGCTTAACGACCATATACCCAACCGTTTAGCCATCTACTATTTTCTGAATAAAACTCCTCCAATTTACTTATAACCCGTCTGGCCCAACAGTAAAACAGAATCACGGCCCACTAAACTAACTCCACGACCCAATTCAATTACGGCCCATCAGGCAGTCAGGTTGCTGTTGTAAACAAAAATTAAGAATGGAGGAAGCTAGGCTCGAACTCAGGACCTCCTGTTTAATACAAGCACACCCCATCCATTATACTGTCATATCATTTCTGTTTTAAACTCACAGAAATAAATATGTATAACTTATATCTAATCGATTCATCTCGAAACATTCATATTTATCAATGAACATAATCCTTTTGTAATCATCTCATTCCTCACTGGTCATCATAATCATAATCAACTTAACAGGATCGATAATCTATCTGTTTATATTTACGTCCCAAATAAAAAAAATGCATTGGCAGCCCCCACCATAACGAATATACACGGTATCAAAATGGAAGAAAAAAATATAGTGGCCCAACTTGCATTCTTGTATTCGATTGATTCCTTCTCTCTTTTTTTTTTTATAAGACTAGCAAGTGGAGTAGTTTGGGTCGGCCACAAGAAAAAAGAAAGAAAAAAAAATGTAGTAGTATCATCATAACACCATGCATCAACTCTTCAATCATTAACATTCTTTCATTAACCCCACACTCCAATATTGGAGTTAAATATCACGTTTTGTTTCCCCGAAGACAGATTAATATTAGCTGCAGTAAAGGAGGTTTCAAAGTGATATGATGAAGGTGGTTTTGCTCGACAATAGGAAGAACACAAGGTGGTGTTCTGGGACTGTTTTCAGCGAAAAAGAAAGCGGACAGAAGCAGCAACAAAAGGGCGATTGATGGTGGTTAATTGTTAGCAGATTCTGGTGATTAATTACAACGATTACAGCAATAATAAAAGTCGAGTATGTGGAGAAAAGAAAAAAAAATTATAGCTGATGTGATGGTGTTACGATGATCAAAAGGTGGAGGTTTAAATGGGTTTCGTAGGCGGTTGTTCATGGTTAGCATCTTCTTGATTTGTATCAACAAACACGGGACAGCCAAATAATATAAGTTGAAATAAAAGTCAAGTGAGAAGTGGTGGTTGTAGTTTGATAGCTTTTAAGTGGTTATTGTATTGGTGGTCGTTGGCATAAACAGAAATAATGATTTGTTAGCGAGTTTCATTTTAAGAAGGTGATGCTTGGGTTTGTGGGTTTGATCGATCATAACAAGATACAGGAAATAATTTAGTGATGGTGATTACCCAGTTGAAAGGGTGATTGATATTGGGAGTGGAATGTCGAATGAGTTTTGTCAAGAGTACATAATAATCATTTGTTTCATAGCTAATTGGCATCGATAGAAGGAATCAAAATCAGTAGAAAATAATTGAAAATAATTAAAATAATAGAAAGTAGAAAACGACTTGGAACTGAATGGTACTTTTTCAATGTAGATGATCTTGATTCCAGTAGACAAATTAAAAAAGATAGATAACGATTTTGAAAAGAATCTGTAAGTAGGCAAAAATTATCTGTTTTACTCTCATTCGGATATATCTTCATATATGTGTGTGTGTATATATATATATATATATATATATATTGGATTTTATATCTATTGATATATATCTATTTATTTGGCTGCATTTATATAATTGTGTTTATATATATTTGAATATATATATATATATATATATATATATATATATATATATATATATATATATATATATATATATATATATATATATAATTCATAAATTTTAATATTGATAATGTTATTAATAATAAAATATTAATACTAATACGAAAAATAATAAAATAATTCTATCAAAATAATAATAACAATAATAATACTAATATTAGCATTAATAATGATAAGAGTAATAATGATATTATTTAAAAATAACAATTTTTAGTAATCATATTAATAATGATAATATTGATAAAGATAATAATTATAGTAATATGAAAATATTGTTAATAGTAATAATGACCATAATAATTATAATAATGTCCTTAGTAATAATAATATAACAGATTTCATACAACAATCTCATATTATATTTTTGATAATACTAATCATACCAATATTCATATGAATGTAACTATAATTAAGCTTGTAATTATATTTAACATAATAATATTACATTTTATTAATTATGTAATTGTTATTAACTTTATCATGATTACATTTATTGAATATTTAATATTTATCTATTTTACATGTATTCTTATTTATATATACATTTCTATTTATAATTAAAGGTTCGTGAATCGTCGAGCACAGTCAAAGGTTAATTGATTACATAAATATAGATTTCAAATTTTCGAGACTTAACATTACAGATTTTTGCTTATCGTGTCAGAATCATATAAAGATTAAAGTTTAAATTTGATCGGAAATTTTTGGGTCATCACAGTACCTACCCGTTAAAGAAATTTCGTCCCGAAATTTGAGTGAGGTCGTCATGGCTAACAATAAATATGTTTTCCTGACTAATATGAGTTGATAAATAGAGTTTTATCATTATTGAATAATACAGATAAAATAATTTGATTATTCGAAGAGCACGAATAAAGCTATCACAAAAGAGTGAAATAGGAAAGTAAAGATTCATCTTAACTTTTGACAGAGTCAGGGTTGAATTCCGGAATTTAAGGGATTCAAAGAAAATCTTCGAAATCTAAAAGATTTGATTCCGCGGCAAGTAAGGAAAATTTAAGATCTCTATAATTAAATACGGTGATCTGCCTCGATTACTCTGTCTGATATTTCCATTATAAATTTACCTTTCCCGTTCTATTAGTTTCCACCACTTCTATACCTTCTTTCACAGTTCATATATCCAAAAGATTATAATAATGCTTAATCCGGTTCTAATCCTTGTTCTTATTCTGACTATCACAATGATCGTTCTTCTTTTCTAACTCCCACCGGAAGAATCTGTTTATTTCTACTATGCTCTAGGGATTATTGTATTTATAATCCTCCCGTGTCTTTATATTGCTATACGCACTGATATCCACAGTTTGTAATTTCGGTGTTGTTGTTGGGCTTTATATTTTCCCTTATATATCGGAGCTTCATGCTCTTATTTTCTCTTCCCGACTTTAATCAAGCGAATAATGGTACAGAACTCGTAGGTTATGAAGTTTCAAATGAACATGACTAATGTTCTAAGAGAGAAATTGTAATAGCACGATCTTTATTGGTTAAATTACCAAAGTTCAAGAGAAAGGATAGAACTATCAAGATAATATGTTCTTGATATGTTCAGAAGTTAAGCAGAATGAGAGAGTTATGTAACATGGCACATGATGATGTTATAATATGTGAATCATCACGTTTCATTAGAAACTCAACATGACTTACTGTAATATAATCACGTTGATCAAGTATCATTATATTATACTAACTCATGCATCAGTTCCCAACATTACTTCAATAACATTCATATTTTAAACTCAAAAGTTTACAGAATATAGAAACTAACAGTTTCTATATGATGTAACACTGATAGCACTAATAGATTAATGATTTCAGATAAGAATAATTATGAGAATATATTCAGAAATATCGAGGATATTTAAAATGAAAGATACGATAATATCTTTGAATATCTAAGATCAGAGGATGACGAAAACTATTGTCCGCAAGAGTTTAGAGTAAGGAGCAAGATATTCGCTAAAGACTTCAGCAGGCATTGAATCATTTGGATTCTTTGAAGTCAAACTTATTCTTTATGATTTGTCCACGGTTTCCTTCATAGTTTCGCATAATCCGCTTTTCGGTACTAAATTTTCTATTGAATGTTTCCAATACTCCATTCTTTATCATCATACTTTCAACAGTTAAGGTCGTGTACAGTTTTTTTGCTGCTGTATTCAGCTTTTTCAGAATTTGGAGTATTGATTTGAATACTGGGTGCTTTTCAAAATTTCAGAGTGGAAGATCATAATTCTAAGAAGTAAGGATTATATGTATACTTATAACTGTTGATGTAGATATGCTGCGAGATTTCAAAATACTGATTTGCTAATTCCCGGTAGTTGGTATAGTAATTCTAGTTATAGGATGTGAATGAGTAAATGATAGGGTTTCACTGAATATAGTGATTTTTAGGAAGTCGAAGATCAATGGAGTTGTTGGTAAATTTACTACTAATATGGTGAGATATAAACGGTTTCCCGGTATCGATGATAAAAGACAACTTATATAACAGGGTTATAATAAGCTAATCCGAGTGAAAAGTCGAAGTTGACTTGCTGGAGCTGTGATAAAATTGGCTAATTTGGAAAGGAATTGCAAAGTTATTTTTGGGTAATAATAACGCCAATGAGCTAGCACGGATACGTGTTTAAACGTTTACTCAAGTTCCGAATGTTTCAGGTGCATAACTATATGCATCAATCTCTTCTTCCGTAGATGAAGTGCGGTTGGTTCATCCTCTCGATTGAGGTGTTTTCAAGAATTCATGAAAGGTTTGAACGCAGATTGGAATCGTCAAGATACAAACGAGGTTTAAGATGAAATCAAGTGGTAAACTTGAAGAAATGTTTAGTTTCATATGTTATAAACAATATTTTAATTCATTTTAATTGTCCAATGTCGGCAGTCCATAGTTGATAGTCCACAGTTGACAGTCCAATAATTCATATATAAATTAATATACAATATTCGAATTAATTAATACGTATCGTGACCCGTGTACATGTCTCAGACTCGATCACAACTCAAATTATATATATTATTATAGAATCAACCTCAACCCTGTATAGAGAACTCGATCATTACTGCATATAGAGTGTCTATGGTTATTCCAAATAATATATATAAATGCATCGATATGATATGTCAAAACTTTGTATACGTGTCCCGATATTGAAAGTGCGTAACATAAATAACAGAAATTAAATGACGATAAATAAAGTGCGTAAAGTAAATAACAGAAATTAAATGACGATAAATAAAATTGCGAGAAATAAAATTGCGATAAATAAATTGCGATAATTAAAATGTAATACGGAATTAACAGTTAGCTAGGAACAGTTAGCTAGGATTTTGTTAGCGTGGATTCTTAATAGAATTTCTTATGGTTAATTTGGTTGTTTCTAACAAATTTTATTTTGTCAAATGTTTTCTTCATTATGCCACTTGTTGGATTCTGATAAGTCAAAATCCAAATATGAAATTGAATGAAAATGGTTATTCTGTGGTGAACGGATTCATTTATCTGTGGATGTAAGTAGGATAGGAAATGACTGTTGAATCAGATTTGAAGAATGTACAGTGTAACTTATTAATGTGAAATCTTAAATATTCCTCGGGTATTACCTACCCGTTAAAATATTTTCACCATTAACAGTTTGTACGAAAGAATTTTTAATTACAATCTTTATGAAAATATATACATATATATTTTCTTCAGATGTAATCATGGATTTAATGAGTCAATATGATATTGAACTCATTTGATTTACCGTTAGAACAAGAATATATAATCTCTAAAACATTAGAGATTACATAATCGTCATATAGAACGAAGATAAATGATATAGAACGTCATGTAGAACGATGATTATGCTCGAGATATAGGATGAGATGTTGAGTCATGGATTGTTGATGGTACTGGTGCTGTTACTGGTGGTACTGCTGGTGCCGGTGATGTTACTGAAGCTGGTACATTTTGCACCATATTCTCCAGAGCCACTACTCGAGCGCAAAGCTCATTGACTTCTTCTATTACGCCGGGATGATTGTCGGTTCAGACGAGCGGATGAATGAGGTGTAGAATTTTTAGATAGAATATAATCATGGCGAGATATTCGGGAAATGAGGGTGGAAATGGTGTTTCAGACTGGTTCGCCGGTAAGTGCTTCAGGTTCATTGCCAAGAGATAAATTCAGTTAGTGGAGGGGATCGCCTTTTGTGCGTTTCCATTGATTAAGTCGACTACGAACCCATCAGATGAATTGGGGATGGATGATTGGTTGATTCATTCTGGTTATATTGCTTTCAGAGCTCGAGTAGAAATCCTTATCGGAATAGCTGTCGGATTAACTATTGGAATAACTATCGGAATCTGAGGAACTCGAACTGGTTGAGGGATTCGCCTCATACGATCAGATGAAGGATTTTTGATAAGAAATAGATTATAGAATGTAGATTAGTACCCTGCAATACATAAGTTACATATGTATATATAATACTAAAATTCCATAAGTTACGGAGGAATCTACGGAAGCTGTCAGGCAAAGGTAACAATAACAGATATGCTAAGATATGAATTTATCTATACATTGTCTGTGCAATAGAGGCAGTAAGACGTGTCTATACTTTAAGGATGATAAGCAAATAATTTTCGACACTAAATGATAAGCAAAACTTTTGACATGCAGACACGGTCGAAGTCCAGACTCATTAAGGCATCCTAACAACTACTAGTTAGACACACTAATGCAAGACCTGGTTCGCTAAGACCACTGCTCTGATACCAACTGAAAGGACCCGTCCTAATCCATCTGGACGAAGTCACCAACATCTGGTTCCATTGCGGTGATCGACTCCAAATAATGTCTTTAAAATGAGCAAATGCACAGCTGAAGGTCTCTTTCACACCTGAGAATAAACATGCTTAAAAGTGTCAACCCAAAGGTTGGTGAGTTCATTTGTTTAACATAAATAATCATTTCATAATTTTAATAGACCACAAGTTTTCATATTTCCATTTCTCATAAACATACGTCCCATGCATAGAGACAAAAATCATTCATATGGTGAACACCTGGTAACCGACATTCACAATATGCATATCAGAATATCCCCATCATTCCGGGATCCTCCTTCGGACATGATATAAATTTCGAAGTACTAAAGCATCCGGTACTTTGGATGGGGCTTATTGGGCCCGATAGATCTATCTTTAGAGTTCGCGTCAATTAGGGTGTCTGTTCCCTAATTCTTAGATTACCAGACTTAATAAAAAGGGGCATATTCTATTTCGATCATTCAACCATATAATGTAGTTTCGATTACTTGTGTGTATTTCGTAAAACATTTATAAAAGCGCATGTATTCTCAGTCCCAAAAATATATATTGCAAAAGCATTTAAAAAGGGAGTAATGAAACTCACCATACTGTATTTTATAGTAAAAATACATATAACATCATTGAACAAGTGTAAGGTTGGCCTTGGATTCGCGAACCTATTATTCAATCATGTATATTAATACATGTAATGGTAATTGAACAAATATATATATTATTAGTGACATCATTTTTATATTAATAACTTATATGTTTCATAGGTATATTCATTTTATGTATTATATAGTTATGTTATATGTATTAAGTATAGTTTTATATAACTAGTAGTTATTTGATAAAATAATAATAAATAAGATGTTCTATCTTTTTATAATAATAATAATAATAATAATAATAATAATAATAATAATAATAATAATAATAATAATAATAATAATAATATTTGTAGTAAACTTAATCATAATCTTAATCATAATTCTTCTTATTAATCATACTTAATATAATCATAATAATAATAATAACAAGAATTTACCATTAATATATTAAACCATAATACTTATACTCATAATATCATAATCATCTTAATTAGTAACTTAATCAATTTCATAATAATATTTGTATTTATAATATTTATCTTTATAATCATAATCTTAACAATATTATTAATCAAGTCATAATACTTAGAATTTTTAAAATAATATTACATAATAACATTAGTGATACTTATAATACTTGTAACTACAATATTAATAATAATTCCCATATTACTAATAATAACAATAATTATAACAATAATAATAGTAATGATCATAATAATAATAATAATAATAATAATAATAATAATAATAATAATAATAATAATAATAATAATAATAATAATAATAATAATAATAATAATAATAATAATAATAATAATAATAATAATAATAAGAATGAGAAAGAAAAACTACCTTTAAAGCTTTTTCATAAAAAGATATAAGAAACGTCTCAGACAGGGCTTGAACCTAAGACCTCTCGCTTAACGACCATATACCCAACCAATTAGCCATCTACTATTTTCTGAATAAAATTCCTCCGATTTACTTATAACCTGTCTGGCCCAACAGTAAAACAGAATCACAGCCCACTACACTAACTCCACGACCCAATTCAATTACGGCCCATCAGGCAGTCAGGTTGCTGTTGTAAACAAAAATTAAGAATGGAGGAAGCTAGGCTCGAACTCAGGACCTCCTGTTTAATACAAGCACACCCCATCCATTATACTGTCATATCATTTCTGTTTTAAACTCACAGAAATAAATATGTATAACTTATATCTAATTGATTCATCTCTAAACATTCATATTTATCAGTGATCATAATCCTTTTGTAATCATCTCATTCCTCACTGGTCATCATAATCATAATCAACTTAATAGGATCGATAATCTATCTATTTATATTTACGTCCCAAATAAAAAAAATGCATTCGCAGCCCCCACCATAACGAATATACACGGTATCAAAATGGAAGAAAAAAAATATAGTGGCCCAACTTGCATTCTTGTATTCGATTGATTCCTTCTCTTTTTTTTTATAAGACTAGCAAGTGGAGTAGTTTAGGTCAGCCACAAGAAAAAAAAAGAAAAAAAAAGTAGTAGTATCATCATAACACCATGCATCAACTCTTCAATCATTAACATTCTTTCATTAACCCCACACTCCAATATTGGAGTTAAATATCACGTTTTGTTTCCCCGAAGATAGATTAATATTAGCTGCAGTAAAGGAGGTTTCAAAGTGGTATGATGAAGGTGGTTTTGCTCGACAATAGGAAGAACACAAGGTGGTGTTCTGGGACTGTTTTTAGCAAAAAAGAAAGCGGACAGAAGCAGCAATAAAAGGGCGATTGATGGTGGTTAATGGTTAGCGGATTCTTGTGATTACTTACAACGATTACAGTAGTAATAAAAGTCGAGTATGTGGAGAAAAGAAAAAAAAAATTATAGCTGATGTGATGGTGTTGCGATGATCAAAAGGTGGAGGTTTAAATGGGTTTCGTAGGCGATTGTTCATGGTTAGCATCTTCTTGATTAGTATCAACAAACACGGGATAGCCAAATAATATAAGTCGAAATAAAAGTCAAGTGAGAAGTGGTGGTTGTAGTTTGATAGCGTTTAAGTGGTTGTTGTATTGGTGGTCGTTGGCATAAATAGAAATAATGATTTGTTAGTGAGTTTCATTTTAAGAAGGTGATGCTTGGGTTGTGGGTTTGATCGATCAAAACAAGATACAGGAAATAATTTGGTGTTGGTGATTACCCAGTTGAAAGGGTTGATATTGGGAGTGTAATGTCGAATGAGTTTTGTCAAGAGTACATAATAATCGTTTGTTTCATAGCTAATTGGCATCGACAGAAGGAATCAAAATCAGTAGAAAATAATTGAAAATAATTAAAATAATAGAAAGTAGAAAACAACTTGGAACTGAATGGTACTTTTTCAATGTAGATGATCTTGATTCGAGTAGACAAATTAAAAAAGATAGATAAAGATTTTGAACAGAATCTGTAAGTAGGCAAAAATTATCTGTTTTACTCTCATTCGGATATATCTGCATATATATATATATATATATATATATATATATATATATATATATATATATATATATATATATATATATATATATATATATATATATACCAATGGATTTTATATCTATTGATATATATATCTATTTATTTGGCTGCATTTATATAATTGTGTTTATATATATTTGAGTATATATATATATATATATATATATATATATATATATATATATATATATATATAATTCATAAATTTTAATATTGGTAATGTTATTAATAATAAAATATTAATACTAATAATAAAAATAATAAAATAATTCTATCAAAATAATAATAATAATAATACTAATATTAGCATTAATAATGATAAGAGTAATAATGATATTATTTAAAAATAACAATTTTTAGTAATCATATTAATAATGATAATATTGATAAAGATAATAATAATAGTAATATGGAAATATTGTTAATAGTAATAATGACCATTATAATTATAATAATGTCCTTAGTAATAATAATATAACAGATTTCATACAACAATCTCATATTATTTTTTTGATAATACTAATCATACCAATATTCATATGAATGTAACTATAATTAAGCTTGTAATTATATTTAACATAATAATATTACATTTTATTAATTATGTAATTGTTATTAACTTTATCATGATTACATTTATTGAATATTTAATATTTATCTATTTTACATGTTTTCTTATTTATATATACATTTCTATTTATAATTAAAGGTTCGTGAATCGTCGAGCACAGTCAAAGGTTAATTGATTACATGAATATAGATTACAAATTTTCGAGACTTAACATTACAGATTTTTGCTTATCGTGTCGGAATCATATAAAGATTAAAGTTTAAATTTGATCGGAAATTTCCGGGTCATCACAGTATTTATAGTGGTGGTGAGGGTGTTTGGCCATGGGCATGGGGGGACAAAAGGGGGACAACTTTTGCTTTTTGCTTAGTGGTGGTCTAAAGGTGGTGCTTATTGTTGGGATCCCATGCAACATGTGTGGTAATGGTTAACAAAAATGCTAGCATGTTGGCTCATATTAATGGGTTTTTGTCTTACATTTTAATGGGACATAAACTTATTAAAGTTGGGCTAATTTAAGAGTCCATTAGCTAGAGTAGGGTGGGCTTAAATCCAATAAGGTAGAAAGTCCATTAAAACTAACTAGTGTGCATTAGTAAATTACTAAGCGTAATTAAGCAACCAATAAGCTAAGTAATTGTTATTAGAAAATAACAATTAGTTTTACGTAGTCATAATATTCCAATTATGACCAAAATTAATCGTGTACAGAGTACATAGCTCATTCAAAACGTCAAGTGACACTAACGGTCATAAAAGCATTCGAGGATCAAGTTAAGTAACTACGTACTTAATAACATGTTTTAAAATATAAACGAAAGTAATCAACATGAATAATGATCCCAGAATATAATATAGCTCAGTACGCACAAATACGCAGTTTCGTGAAAGTAATAAGCACAAAAATATAAGTCGAAAAAGTCGGGTCGTTACAAATATGTCAGTGGGTGGGGCTAAGTGAATGCAGGGATACGTGTACGTTTGTTGTGTTAAGCTAACCAATTATCCACTAAGCTTTTGTGTGAGCTATTTCATAGCACAGGTATGGCTAACAGAGATGCAAACGCTACCGACCCGATAAAGCACCAGATGAGGGTGTTGAGTTCGATGATGATGATCAACAAAGTTATATACATGAGTTAGAAAGTAAACCGAAAGAAGCTCATGATAAAATTATTGAGATTGAGTTGGTAAATCCTGCGGGAAATGATGATACGCCACCTGGATTTCTGACAGCACAATCTCAAACAGTACCCATCATGAACCAGACTCAATTCCAATACCCAGTGCAAAATCAACCACCTCAACAGTACTACATGCCACCACAAAATACTTTCCCTTTTCAAAATCCAATGTTAATGAACACGTACCAAACGCAAATGTTCCAACAACCCTTTATTCAACCCTATAAGAAATGTACCTACAAACAGTTCTTAGATTGCAAACCCCCAGAATATTCGGGAAGTTCTGACCCGACAGAAACTATGAATTAGTTAATGGAGGTTGAAAGGGCTTTGGAAGCCTGTCAGTGTGAACCAGATTTACGGGTTATGTATGATTGTAGATTGCTAAAGGGTAGAGATATGGTTTGGTGGAATGCGTTGACGTCAAGTATTCCAAAGGAGAATGTTAAGCAAATTACTTGGGAACAATTTCAATGGAAGGTTGGTGAACAGTATTGTTCCTCGTTGGATCTTAACCGATTGAAGACTGAGTTTTTAGAAATGAGAATGACGCCTCAGATGTCAATTAATGAAGTGATTGGTCAGTTTATGGATAAGTTGAGATTTGTATCTTAGTGGGTACCAGATGAAGCATTAAGGATTCAACATTTTGTTAATGTGATTTTTCAAGAATACAGAATGTCAGTGAGAATGTCAACGAGTTAGTCTCAGGCCTTTGTTATAGCCAGAATGGTGGAAAGTTATTTGAAAGCGGTAAGAAGAATGACGATAGGGAGTGTGATGACTCCGAGTGGTCAAATGGGTGGTCAATCTAGTGGTAATTTAAAGAAATCATTTGGGTTTAGATAGAAAAGTAAGAGTCGACAAAGTGGTTCAGGGTCTGGATCAGGTAGAGGGAATTGGTGCCAGACTTGTAAGTCTACACACAGTGATCAATGCTCAGAGGATACCAGAAGATGTCTGAGATGTGGTGCAGTAGGACATGAATCCCAAAAGTGTTCGTTTCCAGGAAATGTGTGTTAGAGTTGTCATCAACCAGGGCATCATGCTATAAGTTATCCGTCCAAGAGTGTGAGTTTCGGGGTAGGGTCAGGTGTGTGTTCAGCATCATTTGGAGGGTCTACTGCCTCGAGTGGGCAGAAGAGGAAGAACCCTCCCACAGCAGAGGCCAGAGCTTTTCAGATGTCAGTTGAGAAGGCTACTGAAACTGACGATGTGATCACCCGTATGTTTTTAATCAACTCAATACATGCTCGTGTATTGTTTGATTATGGTGCGAATAAGTCTTTTATGTCATTAGACTTTTGTGCTAAATTGAATTTACCTGCTACTGTGCTGCCTGAACCGGTTAGAGTAGAGGTAGGTGATGGAAAGATCACACCCGTTACAACATTTTTGACTGGGGTTAGTATTGATATTGAAGGAAAGTCATTTCCTATGACTTGTTTAGTGTTACCCATTCATAGTTTTGATGTAGTGTTAGGAATGGATTGGCTGAGCCCACTTAGAGCTAGTATTAAGTGCGATAGGAAAATAATTTCCTTTCATTTAGCCAATGGAACCCGTGTTATAGCCTGAGGGGAACGGGGTGGGTATAATTTTCTGTTGATATCAATGATGAAAGCCAAGAAATCCTTATCCAGGTGTGAATCATTCCTAGCTTATGTAGTAGATGGTAAGAAAGAAAAGAAAGCGATAGCCGATATTCTGGTAGTTTCAGAGTTTCCAGAAGTGTTTCCAAACGAGTTACCAGGGTTACCGCTGGTAAGAGAATTAGAGTATAAGATTGAATTAGTGCCGGGAGCCACTCAAGTTGCCAAAGCCCCATATCATTTAGCGCCATCAGAAATTTGTGAGATGATGTTACAAATTCAGGAGCTATTAGATCGTGGGTTTATTAGACCAAGTTCTTCTCCTTGGAGTGCACCAGTATTATTTGTTGAAAAGAAAGACGGTACAATGCGTATGTGTATAGATTATCGGGAGTTGAATAAGAGAACAGTAAAGAATAAATACCCGTTTCCTAGAATAGATGATTTATTCGGTCAGTTGCAGGGTGCTTCATACTTCTCCAAGATAGATTTACGATCTGGGTATCATCAGGTTAGAGTTGCAGATTCTGACATCTCGAAGACAGCGTTTAGAACTAGGTACGGTCATTATGAGTTCTTGGTCATGCCATTTAGGTTAACCAATGTGCCAGCAGTCTTCATGGATCTGATGAATAGGGTGTGTCGTCCGTTTCTAGATAAATTCGTGATTGTGTTTATAGACGACATATTAGTGTATTCAAAGACAGAGGCCGAGCACGTTGAACATCTAAGATTGATGCGGTTATGAATTGGAAATCGCCAAGGAATCCGACAGAAATTAAGAGTTTTCTGGGATTAGCTGGTTACTACCGAAGGTTCATAAAAGATTTCTCAAAAATAGCGGGTCCGTTGACTAAGTTGACTCGAAAAGACATAACTTTTCGATGGGATGATGATCAAGAAAAGGCTTTTCAGACTTTGAAACAGTTATTGTGTCAGGCTCCAGTGTTAGCATTACGAGAAGGTTTAGATGACTTCATGGTTTATTGTGATGCGTCCTTCGCCGGGTTGGGTTGTGTATTCGACTTGCTTTTGTGCTTGTTACTTTCTGCTAAACTGTGTATTTGTGCGTACTGAGCTATATTATATTCTGGGATCTTATTTCATGATTAATTATCTTCGTTTATATAATACAATGTGTCATTAAGTACTTAGTTACTTAACTTAATCCCCGAATGCTTTTACGACCGTTAGTGTCACTTGACGTTGAGAACGAGCTATACGTTTTGGTACACGTTTAACTTTTGTCATAATTGGAATATCACGACTACGAAATACTAATTGTTATTTTCTAATAATAATTACTTGGGATTTTGGTTGCTTAATTACGCTTAGTAATTTACTTATGCTCACTAGTTAGTCTTGTTGGACTTTCTACCTTGTTGGACTCAAGCCCACCCTACTCTAGCTAATGGACTATTTAATTAGCTCAATTTTAATAAGTTTATGACCCATTTAAATGTAAGACAAATGCCCACTTATTAGAGGAAACATACTAGCATTTTTGTTAACCATAATCATAATTGTTGCATGGGATCCCAACATAAGCACCAACTTTAGACAACCATTAAACAAAAAGCAAAAGTTTGCCCCCCCATGGCCGACGGCCACCACCACCTTGCCACCCCATCACCTCCTATAAATACCATGCTAATTCCTCATATTTCACACTTAATCTTATTCACAAATTACACACACTTACTATCTTATTCTCTCTCTAGTCTTTCTCACTCTAAAAATTGTAAGTTTCAAGTTTTATACTTCTTCTTTTCTTCTTCTTGTAGTCGACATCATCATCATCATGTGGAGATCAAGCTTTTTAGCTTCTTGATCTTGTTATATCTTGTAGATTCAAACTTTGGTTTGAATCCTACAAGAACATGAAAGATTCAAGCTTTCTAGCTTTGAATCTTCATTTACTTGTTAGATTTAGCTTATGATTTCTTTATTTTGTTATAAAGATCAAAACTTGTGTTTATGGTCTTCATGTAACTTGAAGATCTAGTCTTTTACTTTAAGGATCTTCAGGAACATTAAAGATCCAAGCTTTCTAGCTTAGGGTTTTATTATTTTGTTAAAGATCTTAGCTTTTTAGCTTATGGTCTCATTACTTTTACTAGATCTTAGCTTTCTAGCTTATGGTCTCATTAATCTTGTAATGATCCAAGCTTTCTAGCTTAGGGTTTTCTTAATACTTGAGATCTAAGTTATTATTGTAGATCTCACTTACTTAGAACCTTTTTGTGATTGTTCTGATGATAAAGATCAAGTCTTCATCATCACATATGATGAAGATGCATAAACTTGTGTAAAAAGGACAAAGGTTGAAGCTTTATTGGGTTTATGCAATAAAGAGGCAACCTAGATGTTTATAACTTGTAGAATATTAGTTTTACTCTTAGTTGTGTGTTGATGGTTGAAACTTGGTCAAAGTGATGCTAAAACATCAAAGAGTTGTACACTTGAAGCTTACACGCATCAAGGATGAGAACCGTGATGAGCATCAAGCACCAAGAAACCCATCGGAGCACTTGTTTGCTATTTTTCGGGGTCTGATCAGACTCCTGGACTTTTGGAAAATTGACGTTTAGGCCACGCCTAAATCCGATATACGGTTTAGGATTTATAGCCTCCCGAAAGTCACTACGGCTTTGTAACGACGTGCTAAAAATTCTGACCTACTCGTACTTAAACCGTCGCCACGGTCAAACAAAGACGAGTTAGGTTCTGAAAATTAGAGAGCGGTTAGAGGACTCACATACGGAGCCTTGGCCACTGACCACGCCTCTTTTTGTTTTGTATAGAGGTCGTAGCAGCTGTCCGAAGTCAGCCTTTTGTTTCGATCTCTATTTTTGATGAGAACTTACTTTATCTCTTACGAATGATGATGACGATGATGATGTTTAGGACTTTACTTATGTATTTTTAAACCTTTTTGGGACATTATACTGACTTAGTAACCTTTGACTTAGGTTGACGACCTTTCGGACCGACTTACTACCTGCATACTTTTCATATCGACTTGTACTGCTTATTCACTGTGAGTTATAGCTTTCCTTTTTACTTTACTATTTTTAGGACTGAGAATACATGCGCTTTTTATGTTTTACATACTAGACACGAGTACTTAAACTTTACATATGTGTAGGTGATATAATGGCACAAACATTCCCTTTAGCACGGTAACGTTTAATCATTTGTTTTTGAACCGGTGAACGTGAATATTAGATATGGATCCATAGGGTTTGACATCCCCACTCGGGCTAGTAGCGCTAGTATTTAACGGGTGTTTGATACTTCGAGGACATACACACTCACCAAGTGTACTTTTAGGGAGTATTACTATTACGTTAAGATAGTTACCGGGTGCCCACGGAAAAGCATATACTTTTCATACTGTTTTGAATACGAAATCTCGTGGTCTACATTACATTACTGAATACAAACTATTGCTCACCAATAATCGTGTTGACTTTTAAGTGTGTATTTCTCAGGTGCTTAGACGTTGTTGCTTCTACTGTTAGACTTGCTGTCTTGGTGGTTTAGACTTGCTATTGCAGACTCGCTGTGTTAGACTTCCGCTGCATTACTTAGAGATGTCTCAACCATGGAACTTTTATCTTGCATTAACAACTTATGTTATTTGAATAATGTCTTGTAACAACCTTTGTGTCACGTTATCTTTTGTAAAACGTTATCCTTTTTGAATGCAAAACTTATTTTAAAACAACATGTAGTATTGTACCGTGTAATGGACCCGTTGTTGACGATTCGTACATGATGGTTTTGTACGGGGCGTCACATTTGGTATCAGAGCATTGGTTGTAGGGAATTAGGTTGCATTAGTGAGTCTTAACTGAGCCGAGTAGGATTCGCTAATAGGACTAATCTACAACTTGCTCGTTTACTTGTTACTGCTTACTACTACATGCTACTGCATACCTTTATTGCTATGTGAACTTGTTGTATGCTGCTACTTTCTTGCTACTGCATGCTACTATCTGCCTTTGATTGCATGTTACTTTTGTTTAATACTGTTACGATTGCCATGCTATGTACTGCTAGGATGCTGTAGTGCCTGATTACGTGCTTGCTATATGTCTTCCTGACATGGAAAAAGTTATTTTTCCTTGTTCAGATGTCAGACATGCTACCCATGACCTTTGACTTCGAGAGTGACTCGGATACGTGTGCTACCTCGCCTACTATTGTTGTTGACTCACCGCTACCCTCCGGCGACTCTGTCGATTCATCTTCTGGAGATGGTAGACACGCGCTTGACCTCATGGATGTCTCAGACGGAGATGAGGATCCCGAGGAGATTCCTGCACCACCCAGCCCTAGACTCCCGGGGCCACAACACCATTCCGGTGGTACTGTGATTCCTGGGGGAGACGGAGACGGTCCCTTCCGTAACGAGCATGGACATTGGGCTAGACGCACCGCTGACGGACGTGTCGTACCGATTACACCTAGAAGATATCGACTCATGACCACCGGCCAGACGCTTTCTCCCGCCCGTGATGTACCTGCACTACCTTCCGACGATTCGGACGGATCATCATCCGATGACACCAGCTGTGACGACCCGGGAATTTCCGACCAAATTTAAACTCAATCTTATTATGATTTGACACGATAAGAAAAGTCTGTAATGTTGAGTCTCAAAATTTTGAACTATTTTTTTTATGAGATCATTTGACCTGACTATTCCTGACGATTCACGAACAATTGTGTATAAATAAAAATGTAAAAATATATAAATATAAATATAAGTATATGTAATATTTTGAATAAATAAAATAACCATTTATCAATTGGAATTAAAAGTGTAAAGTAATAAACAAAATAATTAAGATGTTATAAATAGATATAAATAGATATATGAAATTATTTTAAATCTATATAGCTATAAAGGATTTCTATTAGTAACTATTATGTTGCAATATTTATAAAACGTATAAATATAAAAAAATTCAATAGATGTATTTATATCATATTAATAATAAAGACTAAGTATAAGGTAAAATATTAAAGTTATGTTACTAACCTTACTTTCATTATAAATGTTAATATTTGTATTATTAATATTATTGTATATAAAATATATATAATTTGATATATATAAGTTATCATGATTAAAAATTATTATTGTTAGTATTATGATTATTATTGTTATTGTTATTATTTGTATTAAAATTATTATTATTATACCTATAAAGTATTATAGGAATTATTATCATTAGTTTTACTATTATTTATAATATTAAAAATAACATTATTATAGTTATATTTATTAACTAGATAAATTATAAATTGTAAATACAATTACATAAGTAAAAGAGATATAAAAATTTGGATATAAATACAGGTACAGTATACAGATTGAAATATATATATATATATATATATATATATATATATATATATATATATATATATATATATATATATATATATATATATATATATATATATATATATATATATATATATATATATATATATATATATAGATAGATAACATATATACAGATAAATAAATAAATAGGTACGGTATATATATGAATATAAATACAGTATTTACACAAATATAAAAAAAGAAAAAAAGAAACAGATTTGCCAGGTAATTTCGCATAATAGGTATCTGTCATATTCAC